>NW_016107499.1:2961826-2982918 GCF_001604975.1 Cebus imitator | reverse complement strand
AAGAACAGAAAATCAAACACCACATGTTCTCACTTATAGGCAGGTGTTGAACAATGAGAACACATGGACACAGGGAGGGGAGCATCACACACTGGGGTCTGTTGGGAAAAATAGGGCAGGGACAGCAGGGGGTGGGGAATTGGGGAGAGATAGCATGGGGAGAAATGCCAGATATAGGTGAAGGGGAGGAAGGCGGCAAATCACACTGCCATGTGTGTACCTATGCAACAATCTTGCATGTTCTTCACATGTTCCCCAAAACCTAAAATGCAATAAAAAATTTAAAAAAAAAACTGTCAGATATCATTAAATATTACCAGTGGCATGCATAAAGAGACAGCACAGCTATACCAGCTTGACAAAATGTCCTCAAAATGAGAAAATGTTATACCAAAACTCACATTAAGTTTAGAATGTTTATTTTTGTAAGATTTCTAACATGGAAAAAATAGCCACGATTATCAGCTAAAATGTCTACTGTTGCATTGCATGTAATAAGAGACACTTTTTAAAAAATAATTATTTTAGGAAGTATGTGATTTTTCAATAAACTTACTTTAGAATATTTTCTGAATATTCTTTATAAGAAGGAAAGAATTATAAAAAGCCTAATTGATATATTTTAAACTTGTCCATGACTTCTCAGTAGCTTAACTATTGCATTTATCAAAGAAATTTTCTTTAATTTATTATACGTGATATTGTATAACTACTAATTTAATAAGTTGATTATAGAGTATAATTAAGATCTTTATATGTGTATATAATATTAATTTTAAATAATCATAATGTAGAAAACCATGCTTTGATAAAAACTAAGTAATCAATATGTCAGAAAATATTTTAAAACAATGTATTTGAGTGGCAAAAGTATATACCCTTTGCATGACTACATTTGTAATCTAAACATGTTTGTAAATAATAGACAACTGTCTTAGAGTTTCATTTGATTGTATTCTTAATAGATTATTAAATATTGTCTTTAACAAAGTTAAAATATATAGTAAGTACACTGTAGTTTGTTCAAATTTTGAATCAGTTAAAATATGATATTCTTAAGGTTTTAATACAATGTTTTTTCTTAAATAAAATACAGCAAATTTTTCAAAGTGATTTAAACTTTTAAGGTAATTTCTTGAGATACCTATATTAAAAAATCTATATCTTGAGAGTATATGACTAATGGTCACATATTTATCTCATAAATTTGTAGATAAAATTTAGTCATTTAATAAAACTCTGATTTACAGAGCATGTGAATTCTTCTTTGGAGCTAGGAAGTCAAAATTACACTGGGGAAAACCACAGCAAATAAAATACGCCGACCATTGCATATGAAGGTGACATTCCTGACATACCTTGAAATAAAGCATTGAGTTATTTCTGCAAAACAGACAGTTGTGTTTTAAATTATCTATTTTTTTTCTGTACTCTGGGATAGCTATAATTTTTTTTACTTGATTAATCTATTGGCTACTGTCATTAATATTTAAAATTCTAGTTATTATTTTTGTATATTTCAGAACATTTCATGTATGTAATACAAAAAATACTGAGATAATACAAAATAGTAATAGGCTTGAATAAATACAAATGCAACCAAATGCATCAAATGCATCTGAAAAGTGATGGATTACAAATTGTAAATAGGCTTTTAATATAATATTTGACATATTATTTTATAAAACTTTTAAATATTTAAAAATTGAGGTACTGTTTAATTTTCCTCAGAGTATTTGGATATGGATGGAATACTTATTTTCAGAGAACATCTCTGCTCCATGTTTTCACATTTTGGGAAGTTTTATGTAAACCTAATTGGTTGATATAATTAAAACTTGAAATTTTGACCATACTTTCCATAAGGCTTTAGTAGTTTGAGATATATATTTTAATTCATTTAAAGTTCTCAAAATTCTAGATAAGATGCCTCTGTTTTTAATCACTATAAAACACATATCAGGCACTGAAAGTATCATTTAATACCATTTATTTTGGAAAAAAAATGAAGTTTAAAATTTTCCATTGCTAGGAAGCATTTTTTTAAAATCACAATTTCGTCTCATGCCACAAATGCTTTAAAGAATATCCTTTTTTAAAAAAAAATACACAAAATACATTCATTGGCTCTTCTCTAATTGATAACAATTAGGCAATAAATACTATTAGACACCATTAAGTGCATACAATTATCAAATGCAATCTTGTTGTAACAATTAGGCAATAAATACTATTAGACACCATCAAGTGCATACAATTATCAAATGCAATATTGTTGTAACAACAAGAAAAAGTTGGTATAATAATAATTTTTATTAAAACACCAAATTATTGATGCTAGTTTCTTTGGATGGCGAATATGTTTTAAACAGGTATCAAGTACACAATGTTAACTTATCATAATCCTCAGCTCCACAAGGATTATTCGTAATAAGCAGTGAGAGGGATATATCACTCTTTTTTTCTTATAAGCTTTACTCTCGTTTCCAATTCTTATTGCCCTCCCTTATTGCAACTTTGTATTTTTCACAGACCCATGACTATGTTTTACATAAATGACATTTTGTTATATATACCTTTTCTGGCCAATCATTTGTTTGTAAGTATTATCTATGTACCTGTAGCTACATCTAATTTGTTGTTTCTGACTGTTGCATTATTTGTTTGTCCACAGTATATACAAATTACATTTTGCACCTACAGTCATCTAATGATAGGTACCAGAAGACCTCAACTATTGGGTACCAAAAGTGGCTATCTACTAATGAAATATGTTAGAATTACACTGGGAAGTCAATCCAAGAGCAGAAATTTTGAGTTATATAATGTATGCATTTCTAAATGACAAAATAATGTCAGACAATGATTAATTTTACGTTCCTTGCAATAATGAAAAAGGTTTTATATGTCCTGATATTCTTGCCAATACTTATTATTATACAGATTTCTAATATTTGCAGCTCGGTTGAGTGTAAATGGGTCTCTTTACTATTTACACTCTTATTTATTCCATTTATAGTCGAAGTAATTATTAGCCTACAATATCAGCTCAAATATCTTTGTATATACCTGTCAGTGACTAGCCTATTTTGTCTATAATCTGTTTATTCTTATTCTTAGATAGTTTTTCTAGCAGGCTTCTACATTTTCATTCTTATAGTCAGTAATTTGCTGAATATTTTAAATATTAACTCCCAATACAAGATTATCTAGATACAACCTTTAAACCATCCTAAATTGGTTAATTTTCTCTATAAAGTGTTTTGTTAATCAGAGTAGTTTAACTTCTCAATAGTTTCCTCATTATTTTTATTATTTATGCTTTTACTGTCGACAAGTTCACTCTTCCATCTTGTATTATTTTCTCTGTAGATGTTTCGTAGAACACTCCTCAATTTGTCTGATATTTTATCATAACTAAAATCAGGAAATTCAAGTTGACAGGTTTACTGCAGAAATACGTAGTCTACTCAGGCAAAAGTTTTGATTTGTTCTATTATGTTTATTTTGATTACCTGGATAATATCATGAGCCACTGGCTTTCCTCATTGCATAATAATTACATTATTATTTTGAATTAATAATTATATGGTGGGAAGATATTCTAAGACTGTAGAAATATACTATTATTTCTTATTCATGCTGTAGAAAGCAAGTAATTATCAAAATTAATTATTTAACATAAGAAAATTGGAAAAAATACACTCAAAAATGAAAGAATAAAGAAAGCAAATTCAGAGATGAGATGAAAACTTTAAAAACTTTAATTCAATCTGTAGTTAATATCCTCAAATATTGGGCATAGGCAAAAAAGAAACAATTCTATAAAAAATACTGTAAGAAAATAAATTCTTAGAAATTTAACATACCATACATGTGTTTAAAAAACCAGAAAAAAGGCCAGGCACGGTAGTTCACACCTGTAATCCCAGTAGTTTGGGAGGCTGAGGTAAGCAGATCACCTGTGGTTGGAAGTTCAAGACCAGCCTGGCCAACATGGTGAAACCCCGTCTCTACTAAAAAATACATAAATTAGCTGGGCGTGGTGGCATGTGTTTGTAATCCTAGCTCCTCAGGAGGCTAAGGCAGGAGAATTGCTTGTACCTGTGAGACGGACGTTGCAGGGAGCCAAGATTGTGCCACTGCTCTCCAGCTTGGGCGACAGAGCAAGGCTCCATCTCAAAAAACAAAACAAAACAAAACAAAACAAAAAAAAAAAAAAGGAAAAAAAAAAAAAAAAAAAAAAAAAAAAAAAAAAAAAAAAAAAAAAAAAAAAAAAAAAAAAAAAAAAAAAAAAAACGGAAAGAAATTGGAAGATAATTTGGTGAAACAAGAAGAGAGAGATAAAGATAAATAAATGAGAGGATTAAAAAACAGTACTCATCTCTACAGATATTAATGTAACCAAAGCAGAAGTAATAAAAAAATATCTGTGGTTCATGACCAAAAGATTTCATAAGAAAGGATGGCTTAGACACATATTAGAATGTATACTATTTCTTACTAAAGACCATGTAACCATTTTTCTAATTCTTTAAAAACCTTAACAGAACCTGCAGATTTGTATATACTTGAACATTTTATTTTTTTTCCCCATTTATTTATTTTATTGCATTTTAGGTTTTGGGGTACATGTGAAGAACATGCAAAATTGTTGCATAGGTACACACGCGGCAGTGTGATTTGCTGCCTTCCTCCCCATCACCTACATCTGGCATTTCTCCCCTTGCTATCTCTCCCCAGCTCCCCACCCCCCACCGTCCCTCCCCTATTTCCCCCCAACTGACCCCAGTGTATAGTGCTCCCCTCCCTGTGTCCATGTGTTCTCATTGTTCAACACCCGCCTATGAGTGAGTATAAATGCTATTTATTTACAGATGTACATTAAATTGACATATGATAAAGGAGAAATCACAATGTGTAAAGTTTTACAAGCTGTTAATGATTTTAGATGCAACAATTTGTATGACGATTCTTTGAGACTTTCTAATATCATATTACTTCTACATGGATTAGATAGCTTTTCTGTTGTAAGAGAGTGCTCTTCTTGTTACACCATTTATTTCAGTATTTATATACCTATGTATGCATTTCTTTTTTTATACCAGTGTGGTTAATAGTTTCTTATTTCATTCACTATGTTATAACCTTTTTCTATTATTGGTAATCCCTTTGAGGTGGAACATTGTCTTTTATACATGTCTCCATTGTTCTTTGATTACATCTCTATTGTCTAACACCACAAGATGTTTGAGGTTCATTTAGTACATATATTGCCCACTCCAAGTAGCAATTGTTTCACTAAGGACACTGGTTTCTCTTTTCAAAGAATGATATTTAAACCCAAGGCTGAGCTCTAATTGTGCACATTGCTTTTGGGGTGGCTTTGCTTCTTGGGCATCTTAATGAACAGAGATAGGAAACAGAGGCATGCATTCGCAGCCATTCATACTTACGTGCATATGTATGAATGTGTGCACACTCACACACACTCATACACACACATACACATCAAACACACAGAGATAGAGATTTCATCCTCTCTTCTATATCTATATTTTTCTCTCTTAATGAAAAAATATTATCCAAGACATATTTACTTGTTTCTCTGTCCTTGACTATACATTTTATAGTTTTAGATTTTCTAAATGATGAATCTGTGAAAAACAAAACAAAAGCCTATCAATTAGAGTGCATATATCCTCAGGGATATATATATATATATATATATATATATATATATATATACACACACACACATATGATTAATTAGTAGATATGATACTTTACTTCATGCATCCTTCATTGATGTTATATAACTCACTTGAAACATGATTTTAAGGATTGTTTCCTCATTCTTGTTTATTATAATTATTTTCTTTATTTGAGTATTTGAAATGTTACCATCTTAGTTCAGGCTGCCACACAATGGGCCATGGATTGGGTGGCTTATAAACCACATTGAATTATTTCTTGAAGTTCTGGAAGCTGGAAGTCAGAGATTAAGGTGGCAGCACTGTAAGGTTCTGATAAGGACCCTTTTAAGAACTGCAGAATGCTGATTTCCAGTTGTGTCTTATAATGGTGAAAAGAGAGCTACTAGTTCTATGGGCCTTTATTTATTTTCCTTTTTCTTAGAAAAGGGTCTTGCTGTGTTGTCCAGCCAAACTCCTGGACTCAAGAATTATCCCCCATCAGTCTCTTGAGTAGCTAGGACTATATGTAGCTTCTTCTTATATAGGTACTAATCCTATTCCTAAGGGCTCCACCCTCATGATCTAATTACCCTTAAAAGCCCCACCAGCAAATACCATGGTATTGAAATTATGGATTCAACATACACATTTTTGGGAGGACACAAATATCCAATTGATTGTACTTGATAGGTAACTAAGTCAAGGTTAGGTCAGAACTATACAAAAAGGGCCAGTCAGAAAAGTGATTTTTCTTCCCATTACTTTTATCATCTTCACGCCATTTCCTTCCATCTTCTCTAGGTAACCAAGCTTGTTATTCTGTATTTTATAGAATTCACAGTACAAAATTTAAAGCTGAAATTTACTTCATATTAGCTACCTTGTTATATATTATCTAGACTGTTTATGTTTTTCAGTGAATAGACATAAAAATTTGAGTTATATAACAAAGAGCCTTTTGGCAGAATACTCATCAAACCTGTTATTGTTATGTGATTTTATATTATAAAAAATACACCTGAATTTTAAAAGGAATGGGATGGATATAGGCCATGAAAAATAAAATATGATTGAAAACATAAGTCTAATGGTTAAAATGATCTGTTGTTTAATTCTAATATTCCTTTAATACACATTTATACCTTTAAATATATTTTGCTTGTCTTAACAAGATTACTAACGATACCTCCAATATATTTAATTTTTACTTAGCCATGGTATATTTAATTATTTATTCAATCCTAGAATATATAAATAGTTTCAAAATCATTACATAACACACTCGGAGTAGCAAATGTACTAATTGAACTACATTTGTTTATAGTTCCTTTTGGCTTTAGCCTGAGTTTGGATGGCCAAAATGCTATATTCTAAAATTTCTAAATTAATTAATTTTCCCTGCTTCTGTATGGTGTGGTTATGTTATTTGTTTAAAATATAGTAATTTGTTTCTGTTTATATTCCATTTAGAGATTTATTTTGCTTTTATAATTTATTTAAGTATGTAAAATATCAATATAATTCCAAAAGATGTATGCAAAAATGTATATTCAGAAAATTACCATCATTCATTTTTTGTCTCATTATAATATTACTGAACAATTTATATGCCATAAAATGTGCCCTTTTAAAAGTTTGCAATCCAGTTTTTATACATTTATATTTTCTCTCTCAACCATTTTAATCTATCCTTTCTATATATCTGATATTAAATAAACAATAAATTATTCAACTTTTATTCTACACTCAATATTGCATATTACACTTTACTGTGATTCCCTCATGTTTACATACGTAGACCTCACTTATGGATGAAGATACTGAGCCTGAGAGATTACACACATTTTTGAATATCATATCACTGTGCTCGTGAATCAGAGTTAGACGCCAGGTCATCTGAGGCCATATTCCACGTACATAGTAAGTCCCAAACTGCTTCTCAACTGCTGTAATGCTGGTCCTGCTACTGCAGCACCTCACCTAGATCTTTGTCAATGTGCTCAACTAACATATTTGCTGCTGCCCTTCCTTACCTATGGTCTTTTCCTCAAATTGCAGCCAAAATGATCCACTGAAAACCTCAGGTCAGATCATGTCTCCCCTCTGTTTGAATTCCTACAACATTTCCCCTTTGAATGGGAATAAAATCCATAGGATGTAAAGGGGTTAATATTTCTCCATCATCCTTACCCTCATTTTTATGCAGTCATCTTCTAACACTCTATCTTGATAGTTAATATATCAACCACACTAGTCTTTCTGGACATCAATCAGGCTCTCTCCTTTAAAGTTATGATTATTATTTTAATGCTCACCTTTTTCCACATATCCTCATGTTTTCTTACACTCTCTATTCTACATATCTTAGCTTATCATGAGTCATTTCCTGACCACAGTTCATTTTTTCCTTGCCCCAGCATTTTGGATCCCTTCACCGTGTTTGGTATCTTCTATAACCCTTATTGATAACTGGCATAGATTAAAATTCATGCACATGACTCTCTTGTGTTCACTAGAATCACTGCAAGGAATATGGTGGTTTTGTGCACTGCCGTATTTCCTGGACCCATAACATAAACTTGTCCAACAAAACAAAAGATTAGGCTTTAAACACTCAAAGCTGATGATGGGCTATAAAATGTGGAGTAGAATTAGTTTACCAATTCTCTACCCTAAGAATACAGAGAAAAGAAATAAACTAAGTAAGGAAGGAATGCACTAACATCTGCTATTGAACTGATTGTAATTATACTAATGAAACTTGATATTGTCATTTCCTACCACATGAATAATTATGATAGTTTATTTGCCTGTGAACATATATGGATGTAAATTAATGCAAATCAGAATCTAATGAAAAGTCACCTGTATGTAAATTATTCAGACCAATTAATTGTATAAGACTGTATAAGAATAATTGCAAAGCTCTCCTTAAGATTAATTTCTTGCAGCAAAAAATGGAGGAAGTTCATGCAGCATTTTCTTGCTGGATGTCTAGCTCTAAATTGCAGACATTCATTGTACGAACAGCTTTAGCTAAATATGGAATAATGAGGATCTTTTGGAAAACAGAAACTGCTAAATATTCAAAAGATATTTGTTCACATCTAGTTGAAAGGTAAAGTTGAAAGGAATGATGTTTAATGGACTCTGACAAGTATTTAGAATAACAGCTTGTCACGAATTATATTACAACCGTGGAAACGCTTACCACTGATAAGTTGAATATAAAACTATCCTTATCCAAATTGATTGACAAAGGAAACAGTAAGCACATTTCACATAAAATCTACCTTGATTGATTGGTTGGAAACTTTCTTATCTGCTGAAATTTGACCTTTGCTAATTAGCAACAGATCTATGCTTGATATTTTCCTTCTTCTTGTTCTTCCTTTTTTAAATTTACGCATTCCCAATGGAACATTTCAGAATGTATGGAAAACAATTTAAAGGATTGGCAGAAGAAGAATAAGGAAGAATAAAAATATTTAATCCCTACTCTTATAGCACTTTTAAATTCTGTTTCATGTTAACTTGTGTTATCTGCTATGGGTTGTTTTCAAAAGACAATAGCTTATTAATTTACTCATGTGACAAAAATGAATGATTTATTTTTCATTTAGACAAGCAACAGCAAAGGAAATGAAACAGCAAAGGAGATGGAAACGTTAAGACATAATATGAGTTTGCTATACTATTTGGAAATACTCTATTTTGTTATAAAGAATAAGAAAAAATAGGAAAGATAAAATTTACGACAAGTTAAACACAGATAATGAGTAACCTATTTGTTTGTGGACTACTGATACATTAATAGAATACTTTAGGTATACATAAAGGATGAGTAAATAACATGAAAGATGTAGATTTCCTAAGATATGTTAAATGTAAGGTAAGTTAAATGTAGGAAACAATAAAGATAATAATATATACTTAATTTGATGAAACAAACAAGAGTACCACTTTTAGATAGAAATACATGAAAACGTTATGATTATGGGACTTCTGGGCTGACAGCTATGTTTCTCCTAAATTGGCCACCCATGGATGATGCTCAGTGTGGTCCCACTCTGCCCATATGTGCTCAGCCCAAAAAATACAGATAAAACTCGTAGCTGTTCAGCAGGATAATTGGCAAGCTACAGCTACTGGCAAAGCATATTTTAATGTATCATTCTAATATAAGATGTGTGTGTATCATGGGCCCACACATTTTCCATCTGTTGGGGTTCCTGTGCTCAAACCTTGACTCCAGTCCTTATAACCAAATCATCTTTCAAGGATAGTATAGTAGGGGTAAAGGGAAGGGGAGAAACAAATTGATAGAAAGAAAATAGAGTATATATGAATGTTGCATTACTCAAGATTCAAGTGGTGTGATCCTTCCACCAATATGTGCCTTATCATAATTATATATTTCCTTCTATACCATCTTTCTCCTGCTTCTTTAAATGTATTTCAATTTAATTTGTTAAGCTGTGTGTTTCAAGCACCTTAAATTTGTTGGTGAGTGATTCTGTTCCATGGCATCTGAGATATAATTCACCTGGTATTGTACTTAGAGGTTACCACTTCATTAAGGTAATTCCCCACATGATCAGGCACTGATGCCCTTAAAACCTGGCAAAAGGGTCAAATATATTGGGCCACTTTTTTTCTGATGTTTTACTGGATCCCATTTTCACATTTACCTCTCCCCACAGGCCAAGAAAATGCTCCCACTTAGAGTTTATGCCTCTGCTTTGTAGATCACGCAGTGGATGCCTGAGAATGAAATTCTGAGTCAAAATTGTCCTGAGACCAATATCAGTGTCCGCATGGGTTCTTACTCTAGTTCTATCCCTGCAGGTAGGGGCCAAGATGGCTTATTTACAATATATATAAACAAAACTTGATCATGTGGCAGCTGTGTCTACCTGCAAGCTCTCAAGTTCCCTCATAGTGCAGAGAGGGTCAGGGAGGGAGGCAAAAGTGACCTGGAGGCCAGGACTGGCACTATCCCTGGTGCTATGTTTCACCCTGGCAATTAAGAAAGTTCAATATTTTCAAATTCAAATCCGGCTTTCCAGGACTTTATAAAGGTACATTCGACGAAGCAGATGCATAGATTATACTTTATTTCATAATCTGCTAACTTTTAAGTCTCTAGACATATGGTATGTGGGCTGCCATTTGTACCCAACCTTCTTGCAAGTATTATGGCTGAGTCTGCCTGAAGGCCTTTATTTATCTATATAAAGAAGGAAAATGTAATAGTATGCTAAAGTAAAGTGATTTTTTTGAAGAAATATCAGAACTTTGACTCAAATATCACGTAATTTTTAAATAATTTTGCTTCTCTAAAAATTATGTAGCATTTTGATTTTTTGACTTTTGGAAAATGTTGCAAACAAAATATGTGGTGCTGAAGGAAAGACAGACTGGAACAGATGAATGAGGTAATGGAAACTTTGAGCACTTTCATTGTTAGTAATAAGATTCGGTGGCAAAATCAAGTGCTTTAGTCAAGGCTTCTAGAGCGGGGTCGATGTTGGAGCAGTGCGTGACTAGACTTTGTTATGGATACCACATTTCATTCAGTTGTTCTGAAATCAGACTATTTTCACAGACCAAAACATACAGGGCAAAGCTCTCTGATTTATCTACTTAGACTGCTGCTTTTTAATAAATTTTATTAGCTATCTGCCTTTTCTTATCAAATTTTCCTGATAATTTTATTTAATTTATAGAAGAATAATGATTTTATATGTACTTGTGAATATTTAATTATGCAATATAAAAAAATTAACTGCTAACCCACTAATTTTCATGATTTCTCCGAAAAATACTGGAGAATGTAGTGATGCTTATAGAATGGTCTTGCCTATTGATCATTCTTTATTAAAAACTTAAAAATTTTATTCATCAATATAATGAATAATTTATCATCTGTGATATATAAAAATAAGTTTAAAAACAGAACAAAATGAAATTCAATTAAACAATCTGAGGTACAAAAGAGAACTTTAGAAATTATAAACCTTTAAAATTTTTCAGAGTAATTTTGAATGATCAAATGCAAAAGTCACTTCTGTAAAGGAAAAGTTAAAAAAAAGTATTACTAAACATTTATAAAAGATATTTTATACTTAAAAATTGCAGAACAGAAATAATAAAAATGAAATATAAATTTACTTTCATAATTGATAAAAAAATAAAGTAGAAAAATTTGATTAAAAAAAAAGTAGAAAAATTTGAGAACCTAGTAGAAAAATATAAAGTAGAAAATTTTTTTATTTCCAAAACAAAAAACCTAATTTAAGAATGAGGTTCGAGGAGGAATAAACAAAAAAGAAAATGTCAAAATAATGAAACTGTCAAATAGATAATTTTATATCTTTCTTTTCAATTTGAATTCCCTTTCTTACTTTTTCTTGTCTGATTTCTCTTGCTAATACTTCTAGTTCAATAAAAGCGTGGAGAGTGGATGTCCTTCCCTTAAGCTAGATCTTAGAGGAAAAGTTTTCAGTTTCTTTTAATTGATTATGATATAGTGATGGGTGAGTTTTTAATAAATAACTTTCATTATGATGAGATTCTTTTCTTCTATATCTAAAGTGTTGAGGGTTTTTATCAAAAAAAGGTTGAACTTTATAGAATATTTTTTTCAGTGTCAACTGAGATGATTATGTAAATTTTTTTCAGTCTGTCAATGTATGCATCATATTTGATTAATTGACATATGTTAAAGCAGTCTTGAATTCCAGACATGAATTGTACTTGATCATGCTGTATAATCATTTTGTTGTGTTGTTACATTTTAGTTGCTAATATTTTATGAAGAATTTTGGTATCAATTTTTGCTAGAGATATTAGCCTATAGTTTTCTTTTAATATATTTTTCTGGCCTAGGTAGAAAGCTGAGTCTAGCCTCATAAAAAATGTCAGAAAGTGTTCTCCCTGATTCTGTTTTTTGAAGAGTTTAAGTATTGACATTTGTCTTTGAAAGTTTGGTAGAATTTAGCCATGAAGCCATCTGATCTTGGACTTCTCTTTGTTGGAAGGTTTCTTTGTTTTTTGCTTGATTTAACCTTTTACTTTTTTTGTGAGTACATGGTAAGTGTACATATTTATATATGAAATATTTTGAAACAAACATGCAATGTGTAATAATCACTTCAGGGTAAACGGGGTATCTATCGCTTCAATAATTTATCCTTTGTGTTACCAACAATTCAATTATGCTTTTTAAGTGATTTTAAGTAGTCACCCTGTTGTGTGATCAAATTCTAGATCTTATTCATTTTAACTGTTTTTTGGTATGCACTAAACATCCTTACCTCCACTACCTTTCCAGCTTCTGGTACCTATCCTTCTGCTCCTATCTCCATGAGTTCAATGGTTTTAATCTTTGTCTCCCACAAATAAGTGAGATATGTGAAGTTTGCCTTTCTGTGCCTGGTTTATTTTACTTAACATAATGACCTTCAGTTACATTCATGTTGTTGCAAATGACAGAATTTCATGGTTCATAGTGGCGGACTAGTACTTCATTATGTATACATAATAAATATTTTCCAGCCATGTGTCTGTTGATGGATACTCAAATTATTTCCAAATTTTGGCTTTTGTGAATGTTGCTGCAAAAAACATAAGGGCAGATATCTCTTCAATATACTGATTTCCTTTATTTGAGGTATATACCTAGCAGTAGGATTGCTGGGTCATAGGGTAGCTCTGTTCTTAGCTTTTTGGGGAATAGCCAAATTGTTCTCCACAGTGGTTGCACTAATTTGCATTCTCCCCAACAATGTATAAGGGTTTGCTTTTCTTCATATCCTCGCCAGCATTTGTTATTCCTTGTCTTTTGGGTAAAAGTGATTTTAACTAGGCCGAGATAATATTGCATTGTAGTTTTCATTTGCATTTCTCTGATGGTCATTGATGTTGAGTACCTTTTTATATGCCTGTTTGCCATTTGTATGTATCATTTTGAGAAACATCTGTTCAGCTCTTTTGCCCATTTTAAAACAAGATTATTAGATTATTTCCTATAGAGTTGTTTGAGCTCTTTAAATATTCTGGTTATTAATCTCCGGTTAGATAGGTAGTTTGCAAATATTTTCTCCCATTCTGTGAGTTTTCTCTTCACTGTGTTCACTGTTGAGTTTGCTGTGCAGAAGCTTTTCATCTTGATATGATTCCATTTGTTTATTTTTGCTTTGGTTGCCTGTGCTTGTAGGGTATCACTCGAGAGAGAGAGAGAGATAGGGGAGAAAGTTTATTCAAAGGGATAACAACAAATAAATTTCTAAACTTAGAGAAAAATATCAATATTCAAGCACAAGAAGATTATAGAATACCAAGCATATTTAACTCAAATAAGACTACTTCAAGACATTTAAAAATAATTAACATACAATAAGGATCCAATATTTCTGGCCACAGACTTTTCAGTGGAAATCTTACAGGCTAGGAGAGATTGGCATGACATATTTAAAGCCCTTATTTTTTTTTTTACCCTGGAAGCGTATATCCAGTGAAAAGATCCTTCAAACATGAAAAATAAATAAAAACCTTCCCAGACAAACAAAAGTTGAGGGAGTTCATCAGCGTCAGACCTCTTCTATGAGAAAAATTAAAGGGAATTTTTCAATCAGAAAGAAAGGATGTTAATGAGCAAAAAGAAATCATCTGAAGAAACAAAACTCACTAGTAATTTTAAGTACACAGATAAACACAAAATATTATAATACTGTGATAGTCACATGTAAACTACTCACATCTTAAGTAGAAAGACAAAAAGATGATAAAAACTAATAGCTACAAAGCTTTTTAAGAAATAGTACAATAAGATATAATAGAAACAACAAAAGTTAAAAAGCAGGCCAGGCACAGTGGCTCATGCCTGTAATCTCAGCACTTTGGGAAACTGAGGCAGGCCCATCACCTGAGTCCAGGAGTTGGGGACTAGCCTGGGCAATATGACGAAACCCCATCTCTACTAAAAATACAAAAAAAGCTGGGTGTGGTGGCGCATGCCTGTAACCCCTGTTACTTGAGTGGCTGAGGAATGAGAATCATTTGAACCTAGGAGATGGAGCCTGTGGTGAGCTGAGATCACACCACTGCATGCCAGCTGGGCAACAGAGCAAGCTTCTGTCTAAAAAAAAAAAAAAAAAAGAATAGAAGAAGAAAAGAAATTAAAAAGCAGAGGAAAGAAGAAATTTTTGCCCAAACCAATGTTATCATCGATAAATAAGAACTTACTCCTGTCATTTTGTTCTTTGTTTTGTGGTTGTTTCATGGTTTCTGTTTCTTCATGCCTTCCTGTCTGTCTTCCTCTTAGTGAAATTTTATCTGGTAATGAAACAAAAAAGGTTCCTCGTCCCCCTCGCAGGGTGTGCTATGGGGGATTGGCTGGCTTCTTCAGTGCCACCCTGCTCAAACCTCTAGGGGAGCATACAAATAGGAAGGTTGTGGGGCTCTGACCACTCCCCACCCTGGCAGTGACTAGGGGGGAATGTTTACAGTGAAGCCCCAGTGGGTGTGTGTTACAAGGTGTTCTTTTAGTTTGCTGTCTATAAGCGGCTTGTGCTAACCAGCTCAATTAGATCCCCTTCCTTTTCAGAAGGACAGAGATTTCTGCATCCTGGGGTTTCTTGTCTTTGTGTATGGGAAGAATCAGATCACACATGGGCTTGGAGAATGAGTGCAAGGTTTTATTGAGTGGAAGTAGCTCTCAGCAGATAGGGGAGCCAGAAGGGAGATAGTGTTCCCCTGGAATTGGGCTGCTATGTGGCCCTGACTCTTCTTTGACCACTCTGACCAAACTCCACATCCTTCTGCCAATGGATGGCCTGCTGGCCTGCAGGTGTCAGTCGGCATGCTCTTCTGCTGTGTATTTCGACAACCAGCTCCTGGTGTCTTCTTCCGTCAATGCG
Organism: Cebus imitator; assembly: GCF_001604975.1. Classification (NCBI taxonomy): domain Eukaryota; kingdom Metazoa; phylum Chordata; class Mammalia; order Primates; family Cebidae; genus Cebus; species Cebus imitator. The sequence goes on along the minus strand of NW_016107499.1, from coordinate 2,967,299 downwards.
TTTCTCATGATGTCCAGCCACTTCTGTGTGTGTACCTGCTAGAGTCTCAGGTTTTTATAGGCCCAGGATGGGGGCATGGCAGGCCAGGGTGGTCTTGGAAAATACATTTGGACTGGAAAGCTGGAGTGCCTGTCCACACCTAGGTCTGTGGGGGTGGGGCCCTAGCCAGGGACCACCTCTCCCCAGGTCGTCCCTTCCCCCCTTTCCATGTCATTTAAAGGAACCACAGTCTTGCCTTCCCAGCACTGCTGTATCATTTCCCCCCTCTGAAGAGGAACATCTAAGTGACGTTAGAATATGTAGGATGACCAGTCTTAGCTGCTTCCTGCATACGGGGCACGTTGTTTTGGTGAAATTAGCAGTCAGATTCCTTCCAGAGCCTGTCTCAGGGTTCCTAGCAAAGGGGAGCTATTGTCCAAGGCTCTGGTCACCTGATCATTTGGACTTTTATGGCTTCTAGGTGTGAGAGAAAATAGCAAGTTTTATAAGGTTAAGTATGCATGGATTAAACATGTATTATACAAGGAAATAATTTAGTGTCAAAGATTACACAGACAAGAAGTAAAATATACTAACAACAATATTGTACCCCTAGCTGTTTCATCCTGGTGAAAGGAATTAAACCTAGGAGCAGTTAAATTTTAAAAGAGAAATAACTATTCTTGCCATATCTTTTAGCAGTTAATGGAGGCAGCATAGGAATTCCTGGGTTTTGGGCTTGCCTGATGGCCATTAAAACTTTTGTGACTTTCCTGTATTTCCTCTGTCTTTCCTGGGCCTCCCTGTCTCTATTACAAAAGATTGAAGTAGCCACTTTCAGGAGGTCCTCTAATATACTATTTGGTCCCAGGGCCCATTTTAATAACTTCCTCCTGATATCGGGGGCTGCCTGAGTAATAAATTTATCCAATAGGATTAGTTGTCCCTTTACTGAGTCAGGAGGTAGGGAGGTATACTTTAAAAAGGCCTTTCCTTTCCGGAAAAACTGGGATTTTCATCAAATTCCTGGTCAATCAGGGAGAACTTAGTATAATTGAGAAGCTTGGCCCTAGTCCTACGTAAGCCTTCCATTATGCACACCTGAAAGTGTCTCCTCTTCCAGTCTTCCACCTCATCAGTGGGATCCCATTTAGGGTCATTCCCTGGTACTGCCTCTCTTCTAGTTGGATAATATTCACCCGATTCTGTGATGCTATATGTGATGCAAAGCTTATTCCCAATTCTCAGCCTGTTGCTCAGTGTCCATCAGGGTCTGATTAAAAAGTAACATAACGTCTCTCAAGGAGAGTTTAAATATTTGGGTCAAGTTCTGGAAAGCCTCTATATATCTATCAGTGTCACCTGAAAACTTACCAAAATCCCCCTTAATTCACTTTAAGTACTGTAGGGAGAAGGAGACCTGGACCTTACTGGGCCCAAATTCACTGGGCACCTGTTGGAGAAACAGGAGTGAGACTGAAGCTTGTTTAGGGCAAGGATTTCCAGCAGGGAGCAAGTAAGAAGCTGAAGCTAGATAGGGAGGCTGGGGTGTACCTGGAGGCGCAGAGCCGGAGGGAGCTGTCTCCTCTTCTGGGGGTGCCTCTGGGACTCATATCTTTAATTCCCTGGGCTTGCCTTTTGCAGCCTTCCCTGAGACAGCAAACAGGAGGGCTGGATCAATCCTATATTGTCACCAAAGGTCTGGTTTGCCTTGCAAGCTGTAGAAAGCCTACACATATGGGGCCTCAGACCATCTGTCCTCATGTCTACAGAAAGCTTCCTACTGCTCAGATTGTATCAAAATGAATGATTTCCTCCTGAGGTCAAGTCAGTCCTTCCTGTAAAGTACAATTTGGCCAAACCTTTGTGTAGAGGGCTGTGAGGCACTTTTACTCCAGATTCTGAGTGTCAAAGCAGTCCCAGTGGTTCAGGATAAGCTCTAAAGGAGTGTAAGCTGCTGGTGGTGAGGAGAACTGGTTGACCATTGTGAAAGACAGGGAATAGAAACATCCTTCATTACCTTCATTCTTTCAGCAAAATCTCAGGGTGTGATGGAGAGAGAAAATGAGCATCCTCCTTTTGTGCTCCACCACTTATCCCTGAGCCCTGGTGACCTTGGCAGGTGCCAGCCATAGGTACCAATGTGGTATGTACCCATGTGTGACAAGTGTCACATTGGGGTCATCACCTGAGACATTGATTACCACCTGTGGAGGTCTGTCCTGCAGACCCTGACTCAGCGACGGATGAGTGAAATACACTCTTACACACCAGAATGCAGTGAATCTGAGTGGGCTAGGGATGGTCATCGGCTGTTCTCAGAGGGTGACTGCAGCTAAATGACCATGACTCCATGTTCCTCCTCATATTTATTCAGTATAGATTTAATAACAGAGGTTCTAAGTCAACACACTTGTGTATAATTAACATAGTTAAAAAAGTGATTTTACGAATGATAAAAGGTCTTGGTTCCCAGGTCCAGAATAAACACCATGAATAAACACTATTAATGGGTAATTCCCCTTCGACCTCCCCCTGGGCAGGCCATTCAGCACAAAGTTTAGATGAGTAAACACATGAGAGTAGAGACAAAGCAATGTGGGGTAAACTGACCTAACCGGGGAAGCTTTTATTATCCTAATATATTTACTCTATGACTTAATACTGTAATGTAGGACCTGGTGCCTTGAGCCTGTTCTCATTAAAATCTTTCAGCCTTCCAGAAGGTTTGGGACTGTAATCTATAACTTCCCTAATATTTTGCCAGCCACCCTGAGTGAATCCCAACACCCATGAAGCAGAGAAAACCTAGAGAATAGGAATTAGTCACCCTCACCTACGCCTCCATTTCCCCTGCTGTCAGCAAACTTTGAGTTCCCTGGACCTGTCTATGCCATGAAGCATGGCCTCCTTCCATGGGGTGGGGGGGTTCCGTTGGCAATAATCCAGCCCATTTACATTGTGCCTGTTGCCTGGCTTTGGATCCCTCAGATCTGTTTTTTCTTTCTAAGGCCTCAGCCTGAAGCTTGGAATCAAGTTTGGGACCAAAAAGGAATTTTAGAGGGTGTTTGTATCCACTTAGAGTGTCTCAAACATGCCCCGCTGAATTTGCAGTTCTCAGCCAACAGGGGTCATTCCTCTGTCAACTTCCTTATCAGAAACAGAGGAGTGGGGAGGCCTCTTACACAGACACACAAAAAAGGAGGAAAACAGTCTAAGGAGCAAAAAAGGAGATTCTGGGGGGAAAAAAACCACTTTCTTAGTGAAACTGGGTCCCCTAATCCTAATATCTTTCCCCCCGTTAAGACCAGGTTGAATTCCTTGGCCAGGGATGGAAAGGTTCCATTGGCCTGGCAGGCAAGAAGCACTCATCTGTTGGCCCTATGGGGTCATGGCTACCACCACAGCTTTCTCCTGCCCCTCCTTTTGGCTGTTGGGCTAGGCGTTTGCATGCTGTGAGCATGCCCAGGCACCCAAGCTAGGAGGAGAAAGGGTACCAGGTGGTTCCCTAAGCCATGCATGCCTGCAGCTGTTGAGATGGAGGCATACATGGCATCTCTATGAACAACTGGTCTGATTTGCACCTTTAGTGGCTAAACCTAACGCTCTTTTTTACTTAGTAACATTGCTGCAGTCTGAAGCAAAACTTAACATTATAAAGAGAGAAGAGCCATTTTAAACCATGTGAGAGGGAAAAAAACAAAGTCTGGGGGTTTTGACTGGCAGGTTAGGGGGGCTTAAAACTCTGTGAAGGGAAACAGAGCCTCTTGCCCTAAGAAAAGAGAGAGAGATGGCAGGGTTTTGGAAGAGAGGCAGGTCTGACTCTTAGAAGGGAGATGGTTTTCCCCTGGAGTCGCTTCCCTTACCAGCACTCCCGTTATCAGTGGTATGTTTTCGTCTCTTCCTGTTTATTTATTTATTTATTTTCGTGTGTGTATTCATTGCATGGTTTTAGACTTGAGGTTACCATGAGGCTTGGAGATAATTAATACTATCTTATAATTCATTATTTTAAACTGATGACAACTTCCCACTGACTGCATCAACAAACTCAGAAACAAGAAAAAGAAAATTAACAAAAGCTCAGTTTCAAATTTACTCACACTGATCTTTTGCAATCCGGGATGAGCCCCAGTTGAAACTGGACAGGTTCCTTGTCCCCCTCGCAGGGGAGTGGCTGGCTTCTTCAGTGCCCTGCTGATTACACATCCGGGGAGCAAATGGACTGGCAGGTTGTAGGGCTCTGACCCCATGGCAGTGTCTGGGGTGAATGTTTACAGCTGAAGCCTCAGTAGGTGTGTGTTACAGGTTCTATAGGCAGCATGTGTCAACCAGCTCAATCAGAATCCCCCTCCTTATCACAAGGATAGAGGGATTTCTGTATCCCGGAGTTTCCTGCCTTGGTGTACCAGAAGAATTGCATCACACGTGTGCTTGGGGAATAAGTGTGAGGTTTTCTTGAGTAGGAGTAGGTATCAACAGATGGGGGAGCCAGAAGGGAGATGGTTTTCCCTTGGAGTCATGCCTCTCAGCCAAACTCAGCGTTGTTTGCCACTTGATGGACAGCCTGGGCTGCCGGTGCCTGTCAGCTTGATCTTCTACTAGTGTAATGACCAGGTCCTTGTATCTTCTGCCAATGTATTCGTTACAACGTCCAGCCGCTTCTGTATGTCTGCCTGCTAGGGGCTCGGGTTTTCATAGGTTCAGGCTGGGGGCATGGTGGGCCAAAGTGATCTTGGAAAATGCAACATTTGGGCATGAAGGCAGGAGTGCCTGTCCTCATCCAGGTCCAGGGGGTGGCACCCCAGCCAGAGAACATGCCCTCCTCTCTCCCCAGCACATCCCTTCCTCCTCATCTGTATCATTTAAAAGGACCATGCTCTATCCTTCCCAGGACCCCCATATCAGTGGTATGTTTTAGTATCTTCCTTTTTATTTTTTATTTTTTTTGTTGTGTATTCATTGTTTGTTTTTATATTTGAGGTTACCATGAGACTTGCAAATATTTAATACTATCTTATAATTCATTGTTTTAAACTGATGACAATTTCCCACTGATTGTATAAACAAACTCAGAAACGAGAAAAAGAAAACTAACAAAAATTCATTTAACTTCATCCCTCTGCTTTTTAACTGTTTGTTTTTCTGATGTTGATGAACTCCATGACCTTTTGTCTGGAAAAGTTTTTATTTATCTTTCATGTTTGAAGGAACTTTTCACTGAATATACTATTCTAGGGTTTTTTTTTGTTTTCTCTTCAGCACCTTAAATATGTTATGTTACACTTTCCTGGCCGGTAGTTTACCAGTGAAAATTCTTTGGCCAGACAGTGTAGCTTTATTGTATGTTATTCATTTATTTTCTCTTGCTGCCTGTAGAATCCTTTATTTATCCTTGACTTTTGTAAGTTTATTAAATGCCTTGAGGTAGTCTTATTTGAGTCAAACTAGATTTTACAGACGTGTTTTATTCTTTTTTTTTTTTTTTTTTTTT
>NW_016107499.1:2829907-2961698 GCF_001604975.1 Cebus imitator | reverse complement strand
TGACCAGGATGGTCTCGATCTCTTGACCTCGTGATCCACCCGCCTCGGCCTCCCACAGTGCTGGGATTACAGACTTGAGCCACCGCGCCCAGCCTATTCTTACGTATCTTGTCTTGGTGACTATGTATTTTCAAATAACCTGTCTTCAAATTCACAAATTCTTTCTTCTGTTTGATCAGTTTTGCTGTTAAGAGACTCTCAAGCATTCTCCAGCATGTCAATTGCACTTTTCAACTTTAGAATTTCTGCTTGATTCTTTTTAATTATTTAACTCTTTTTATTAAATTTATCTGATAGAATTCTGAATTCTCTCTCTGTTATCTTGAATTTCTTTGAGTTTCCTCAAATCATCCATTTTGAATTCTCTCAAAGTTTCTATAACTCTGTCTCTCTGTGATTGATCCTTGGTGCTTATAGTCCATTTGGTAAGGACAAGTTTTCCTTGATTACCTTGATGCTTGTGGATATTCTCAGTATTTGGGCATTGAAGAATGAGGTATTTATTGAAATCATCACCGTCTAGGTTTGTTTGTACCTATTTTCTTGGGAAGGCTTTCCAAGTATTCCAAGAGACTTGGGTGTTGTAACATAAATTTGTGGTCATTGTGGCTTTATCTGCAAATTTATACCATAGCCCAGTGATGCTGGGGTTCTGGCAGACTCACAGAGCTACTACTTTTATTGTCTTGGGTAAGCTCTGCAAGAATTCTTTGGATTACCAGGCGGAAACTTGTCCTCTTCCCTTACTCTCTCCCAAACATCCAGTTTCTCTCTCTGTGTGGAGCTGCCTGCAGCTGGATGCAATGTGGCACAAGCAACCCTGTGGCCACCACCACCGAGACTGTGCTTGGTCCAATTTGAAGCCCATACAACACTGGGTCTCATCCTAGGCCCACCATTTTGTTACCACCTATGTTTGCTCAAGGACCTTGGGCTCTATAATCAACCCATGGCAAAACCAACCAGAATGTGTCCTTCCCTTAACTGTGGCAAGTGCTGCTGGCCCCTGAATGAGTCCAGAGATGCTGTCTGAGAGTCAGGGCCTAGAGTCAGAAATCTTAAAATCTACCTGGTGCTCAATTCTACTGCAGCTGAGCTGCCGCCCATACCATAAGATAAAGTCCTTTCTACTCTTCCCTCCTCTTGCCCAGGCAGATGAGTCTCTCTGCACTTCCACAGGCCCACAGATAATACTGTCAGGCTATAATTGATGTTCACCTAAGGCCTGAGGGCTCTTCAGTCAGATTCTGGTGAATTCTGCCAGGCCTGGGATTCACCCTGAAGGGCAGTAGACTCCTCTCTGGCTCCAGGTAGGTCCAGAATTTTTGTCCAAGAGCAAACGCCTGAAAATGGGGATCCCAAGAGCCTACTTGGTGCTCAACCCCACCGTGTCCAAGGGGGAACCTAAGCTGCAATTCAAAGTCCCCTTCACTTTTCCTCTGCTTTTATTCAAGCTAAAGGAATCTCTCCTTACAGCCATCAGTTGTGAATGTGCTAAGTCACACTTGAAGCTGGCATGTCTCAGAGTCTCACTCAAGGCTCATGGAGTTTACTACCTGTTATCACTGCTGATTATTCGGGATCAAAAGGCTCTTTAGTCAGCAGGTGATGATTTCTGCCAGGGATGGGTCCTTTCCTTCAAGGCAACAGGTTGCCTTCTGGCCTAGGGTATGTCAGAAGTATAATTCAGAAGCTAGGGCCTGGAATGGGGGCCTCATAATTATCACTCATTCCCTGTCTTACTGCAGCTGACCTGGTATCTAAGTTGCAAGACAAAGTTCTCTTTACCCTTCCCTCTGCTCTTATTAAGCAGAAGGAAGGAGTCTCTTTTGGAGCTGCAAGCTGCGCTGCCTGGGATTAGAGGAGGGATAGAACAAACAATCCCTTAACTGCACTGGCTGGTGTTTCACTAGATTGCATACTCTCAAAGTCCACTAGCTCTGAGCCCAGCACAGCCCTAGGACTTGCCAAAAAGTTGCAGTTATTGTGTACTAGACTGTTTTTTAAGTTTATTTAGGACCCTAGAGCACTTTAGCTCACGGTGTTGAGACTTGGCGGAAACTCAAATTCTGACTGCTGCGGATGGGTGATTCCTCTCTGGCTAGGGGTCATGTAAATGCTCATTTTGTGGGTCTTAACTGAGTTCTGCTTAGTGTTTGCAGCACTGAGTTCAGTGCAAATTTCTCACAATTGCTATACTCTTTCTCCCCCAACACACAGTGACTCTCCATGTCATTTGGAAGCTTCAAAGGAGAGGAGTGGCATAGGCAATTCAAGTCTGTCTTTCCTACCCTATTCAGTGCCCCTTTTAGCAACATAAAGTTAAAACCAGATACTGTGATCATCTACCTGATTTTTGGTTCTTATGAAAGTGCTTTAAATGTGTAGATAGTTGTTAAATTTGATAATTCTGTGGGAAGGATGGTCTGTGGAGACTTCTATTCAGACATCTTGCTCTGCCTTCTCCTGGAAGGTTTCCAATTAATACTTAAATGTCTTTGTTAGTTTTCAGACTTTTTATTTATTTTTTATTCGACCTTGGGGGATTGTAGTATTCTAGGAATTTATCCATTCCAAGTTAAGCCAATTTTTGGCATATAATTGTTTGTAATAGTCCATTCCAATCCCTTGTTACTGAAGAACCTGTTGTAATATCTCCATTCTCGTTTCTGATTTTATATATTTGTCTTTTTTTTCAGTCTTGCTGAGGGTTTGTAAATTTCTTTATTTTTTTCAAAATACTACTTTAGTTCCATTGATCTTCTTTCTGTGTTTTCTATTCTCTATTTTGTTTATTTCTGCTCTGGTTATTTTCCTGCTAAATTTAGGTCAAGTTTTTTCTTTTGTTTTTAAACTTCTTGAGGTGTAAATGTTAGCCTATTTGTTTGAGATCCTCTTTCTTTTTAAAGAAAAGTTGCTGAAAGTTACTTATTTTTGGATGGAGAAATACTATCAAAATGTCAAACAATGCAAAGTAATTGTGGCACATATAACAATACATACTGGAGAAAACTCAAAATTTTAAAAAGAAAAAAGTAACATTCTAAAATGTTCATAGGAAACAAAATAAAACAAAGACACGAACTAGGTAAATGTTTAAAAAAGAAGTATTTTGAACCCACAACTCTTCACCGAACCAAACCATGCATTAATTCTAAGTAAATAACAAAACATTTTCTAAATGTGCAAGGACTGAGGACTTCCATGTAATACACATGGAAGTTATATTTGGATTTTTTTGAGCAACATCAGCCTATCACAAGTAAAAAGGTCTCTGATTTAAAAAAGCAAAAACAAAAAAAGCCAATAAAGAATACTGTAAAAAATAACAGCTTTATAACAAATCTGGAAAATATTTGAGCCTATTAAAATTATGAAGTATAAGATTGGCTCCATTTCCAAAGTCTTCATATAGTAATGTAGCATGAATTTGTGTTATATAGAAATTTGAACTTGTACTGGCTACAAGAAGCATGTAAGTTAATTTGAATCTTTAGGAGGAGGGTGAGGAAAACAAAGCCTCCACAATGAAGACATTTTTGCAATATAAAAAAAGACAAAAGGATACACTGTGTTTTGTAAAGAAAAAGTTACCTGTAGAAATAGATGATTAGCACACTTCTTAATGTTTTACATTCACTTTGAGCAGCACAATGTTTACAAAGTAGGGTTACATTTCCATCGTAATGTTTTTATTGATTCTATATGGTTTATTCAGTCAATAATATTAAATGGTCAAAAATGTAAGAGTGATTTATTGTATAGTATGTTAACAATAGGCCTAAAATTAAGACAATTTAATTATGGAGAATAAATGGGGAAATGTGATTAAAATATTTCCATTGGTCTCACCCCAAATTTTCACTGTTTTTCAGTGTTTCAAAGGCTCCTTCTATTCATGACGAAACAATACTTTTTAAGTCAGAAATAACAAAAAATAAAATTTTTAACCCTGTATTCTAAAATAGGTTTTGAAAGCCAACACTTTGGACAACCGATAACTATTTTTGGAATGTAAAATGCTATTTTCCATAAGAATAAGCAAGGTTATACCAAGAAAATAGACAGGGAAGATAAAAATAGCACCTTTACAATGATATACATTTTTCTGGTGAAGGAAATAATTTAGAAGCATAGATGAGACCTAAATAGTGGTATATTACTCTGGCTTAAGTTTAAGCTAAATATTTACATGGAATGATAAAATTCTCATAACATTTGAAAACTCCAGTATAGATCAGTGTGCACTTTGCTTTGTGGGTGAAGCTCAGAGGTGACCAGCCTCACAGAGAAATCTTTCAGTTAACAGTATGGTGTTCAGCCTTTGAGTAGAAAGAGTGGCATGCTGTGTGTATGTACAGAGGTCCAGAGCAAATGGGGATGACTTCCACACATAGAGAATGTAGGATGTGGTAGTCAGAGGTTAGAACAGGTGACATGCCTGCTGTGGTTACACAAAGAGGTATAGAGTAAACTTATTCTGAAATGAAAGACTGTAGCAAACACCAGAAAAGCATACATATGCAAGCAAGTACAAACAAGGCAGTAGATAAAGTGTGGTTCTACAGAGGTCTTTAAAGTAGATAGATGACCGAGAAGAAGAGGGTTTGCCTTTTTTCCAGGATGAAAATGAAGCCCTCTCCCACCCTGCATTGCACCCGCATAAAATTAAATCTGTCTGAAAAAATGTGAAAGAAAGCAGTCTGAAAAACATGACAAAAACGCTAAATGATCTAAAACAAAATGACAAAGCTTCCTTAATTTTGTAAAACATAATAGTACATAGTATAAGTGTTTTTATATGTTTAAAAAAAAATCCAATGATTGTGAAGGAGACCAAAGAATTACTGGGTGCCTTTTCAGTGTCATGGTAAGCCTTGTATGGCAACCTACACTATCCATCCCTGCTCAGCATTTTCTAGTCCAGGGTTTTGAGTGTATTGTTTTTTGTTTGTTTGTTTGGTTTGGTTTTGGGTTTTTGTTTTTTTTGTTTATTTGTTTGTTTTTTGAGATGGAGTTTTGCTCTTGTCGCGCAGGCTGGAGTGCAATGGCATGATCTTGGCTCGCTGCAACCTCCTCTTCCCGGGTTCAAGTGATTCTCCTTCCTCAGCCTCATGAGTAGCTAGATTTACCGAATGCCCAGTAATTTTTTGTATTTTTTTGTAGAGAAAGGGTTTCACCCTGTTGGCCAGGCTGGTCTTGAACTCCTGATCTCAGGTGATCCACTCGCCGCGGCCTCCCAAAGTGCTGGGATTACAAGCATTAGCCACCACGCCCAGCCCCTGTTTTGTTTTTATATACCTTACTGTTGATTAAGGTATTTTACATTTCTGTAATTATGCCTGTTAGCTAGTAAAAATATGATAGTGATACAAATTAACTATGTAAGCTAGAATTGAAGTTAAGCTTTGTCTATGAGAAAATCTCCAAATTTAAAGTTTTCCTGTCCTACTGAACATTAATTTTGTAGCTAAGTCATTGTATTCAAGCGTTATTTCTTTCAATCACTGTAAATGCTTCATACTCTCACTTTTTCATCAAATGAGTCTTAATCATCATGCTAGTGGCTCCATTAATAAATTAACTGGGATTTGTTTTTTTCTCTCTCTCCTTATAGTTTCAGAATTTAAAAAATAAATTATTGACAGCTATTTGTAGGTGCTATAAAATTTCCAGGGAAAAATGTAATATCACATGAAATACACAGCTGAATTAGTGCAATATGTTTAGTTGGTGATAGTGCTCTTGTTTTTACAATCTATTCCAGAAAAGAGATAATGCAGTTCTATTGAGTAGCAAAAGTTAAAGGACTTTGGAAATTAGTGTGTAAATTATCAAACAACAAGAACAAAACAAGCAAAATGTTTAATTTAACTTAGGCCAAATGTTGTTTCCTTGAACACAAGCTCCAGCTCTTGCCCAACTACTGTAATCTCAGCCTAAATTTTGGCATATTTCCTGGAAATGGACAAGAACATGAATGGGGCAGGAATAACCTGGTACCAGAACTTTCATGTAATTTGAGCCTGCATTTTAAATACGTCCTTTATCTCATATAGATTACAGATACATTTTTGAAAAGTATGTGGGCTTGAAGGACTATGTTAACTTTTCTTCCTAGGTCCACAAGGGGCGTGGCTTCAAAGGCAAGACCTTCTCAGCACCATACCTCCAACCACCTCCCCATCCACAACCTAAATTTCTTTGTCTTAACTTTCCCTGGTACAAACTAGGTGGAATTCCAGGTGAGCTTCCTTTGTTCAGAAAACCCACCAAAAGCCCTAGAAGGAGGGACTCTGTTGTGGGCCCAGGCAACCAATCTGGAATCAGAATTGAAGATCAATCGCTCCAGAGGAAGTCTGAAAGAACTCCTCTCATTGGACAAGAACATGAATGGGGTGGGAATAACTTCAAAGTTAAAACTCCACTGCACCTTACCTTCGGGATTTCCCTCTGGGATGCCCTCCCACAACACTGTGAGAGCTCTCTTTACTTCTCTCTCTTTCTCTCTCTGCCTAATAAATCACTCTCTGCAAAACTCTTTGGGTCCAGGTAAGCTCACCACGCCACCAGCGCCTCTTCCCCATTCCTGGGGCCAGGGAGCCCAAGAACCTCTGACACATCACATTGGGAAAAGAATGGGACAGGGAGGGAGCTGAGTGCATCCCCCTCCCAAACAGGGAATTGGGAGGGTCTTTGAGATGCCTCTCTGTTCTCCCCTGTGTCCTGCAACCCTGTCACAGGCTTTGTGTTTCAGATTTGTTAAAGCCTAAGTAATTTGAATATCTATGAAATTGGCAGGATGCTATATGAATATATACAAAGGTTATAATTCTGCCTGTTAAGCACCAGCAGGTATGCTGGACCAGGAAAAAGTGTTGTCAAAGACAGTGAAGAAAAAACAAGATGTTTTTTTAGCATGTAGCAGTAATATTCTTAAATAATTCCACATGGGAGTTCTTATCAACCCCTTGCACAATACTTGCTAATATTAATATAAGCAAGAACTTAAATACCGTTAAAATAGCTGTCCTTCATTTATTTTTATTATTCACATATACATACAATCTAACCTTAATTCTAATACTAAACTTTACAGCTACATGATGCAATACACCATGAAAGTGAAGCATACTAGGACATCTGCATATCTGGGGAACCATTATCATTTAATCAGAATCATTGAACAAAATTTTTACTTTATATATTGATGTCAAACAAAAATAGAAACTAGTTTTGGCACAGTTTGAACATTAGCAATCAGAGGTAACATAAATATGACCTATCAGGTTGCATTCATAATTATGAAAGTATAAAATTATAAGAGTGAAGGTTAGTTACCTACTTACTACGGTTATGAATATTTATTATTTTCAATTATATATCCTAGATAAAGCACCACACAGTGTTGAATACATAGTAGGCATTCAATAACTACTTTATAAAAGATTTTTAAAAAGTTATTCCAGATATTTTTATGTATCTTTGTTCAGTTGTTCTTATGGTAGTGGTGATATTATTTAAAATGAAATCTAGATTCCTTAAAATCTGTCACATTATTGATGCAAGATAATTTGGAACAAGACATATAATAATATAAAAGTGAAAAAACCTCCAATTTTATAAAATTTCAGAGTGTGAATCTAATCTGTATCATAGAAATTTTTATATATTGGAAGAGATAAATGCTGGTTAAGAGACAATCTAAAATCTATTTTAACTACATAGGAAAAAAAGATCTGTGCATACATAACCCTCAATGACTCAGTAATTTAATAAATTATTATAAAAATATTGCTTTAATAAAGATTAATGTCCATTCACATCATGTTAGCAAGTTTTTAAGTAATCTGACATAAATAATAATCTCCAATTGAGAGACAAATCAGCACAAGGTTACATACTCTGATTATCATTTCAGGACATACTGGTGTATGACATGGTGGGCACATTAACAGGTATATATGGCTAATTCAAATTAGCAACATGAAATAGGTGTGAAGATTAAGAAAGCTTTATGCAGCTACATCAAAAGGAAAACCACAGAAAATGTTATGGATAGGCAACTAACATACCATGAAGAAATGCTAAAATGTACAAATACCAAGAGGCTAAAGTGTGGTGGAAGATTCTACAAGAAGGAGAATACATACATCTTTGTGTGAACATCTTTGCGTGCATGAAACTGACAATAGGATAACCAGTGGTGATAGAGCTGTTTTGCTCCTGAGTGAGGCAGCAAACTGAAAGAAGTTACTTTTCTTAAAGCAAGATGAATCAAGAAGATAATTGTCTAGACAGGCTATGGAGCCCCTTACTGGGCTATTGAGGATCATCGAATAAACAGAGCATTAAAGGAGAACATAGAACAAGGCACTTAATCCTTCTGCGTATTTTGATAATGATTAAAGTGTCAAGGGCTGGACATTTTTCACTTCACTACAATACAAAGGAAATTTTAAGTGGAAAAGATAAATTGAAATGAAGAGGAAAGTAGTAGAGCAAATAACAATTTCATTTCACAAATCCTACCTGTCCTTGTAGTGCTTTTTGGTAAATGCCACAGCCAAATGAAAAGAGGCAGCATCATTCTCCACAGATGTAGTGCCAAGTAATAAGTCAAGAAATTTTACTGAGGGCAAAATAATGGATCCTGTAGGTAATGGATTTAAGGGCTTCTTTGGATATTACTGTAACAGGCTTTGATTCTGCCTCTTCTGGAGTTAGGCTTTCGGTGGAATGACCCTAATTTACCACATTGCCTAGAATGCTCTCCATTTCAATGTCATATTACAAAACGATTTCTAACTGTGCCCACTTTAACTCTTCAGTTAAGTGTCTCAGTTTGGAAGATAAATTATAAGGTTCGCCAAGCTGTGGGGCTTGTAGTGTTTCATATGTTCCCAATGTCATGAAAGAACAGGTGCAGTAAAATGAGAGGCCAATGAATTGAAAGAAGTTGGACACTAGTCTTGCTCCTATTGTTTTTTGTGTGCGTGTGTGTGTGTGTGTGTGTGTGTGTGTGTGTGTGTTCATTTAAGGAAATCACAATAATCAGTTAGTATAGTATTTGGGGTAGGAGGCAGTGTAAAAGAATTTTCACTGGGGATAAAAATGTAACAGAGAGATGATAAGGGAGATTTAACAGCTGTGGCAATCAAGATGCAATGGAAATATTCCAGTGTCTTTCATTAGCACAATGATTACTATGTTATTTCCACAATAGCAGTTATCTATAACATAAAACACACCTGGACCTTCCCTAGAACTTTATTTCATCACTTCACCCATTACATCTTAACTGTATTGATATTTTTATTTTCTTGTAGTGTAATTGTTAAGTTTTATTATCAGTGACTTCTGGGCTCAGGAAATGCATTGAAAATAATGCCCTCAACAGATGTTGGTACCTTAATACTGGACTTAGCCAACAAAACCACTAGCTAATACATTTTGATTCATTATATATTACCCAATCTCTGGCATTTTGTTATCGCAGCAAAAATATACTAAGCTATAGCCAATATCAAAAATGAGAAATATGACATTACCACTAATACTATAGGCATTAATGAATTATAAGAAAACATCGTGAAACTTGGTCAATGAATTCAATAAAATAAAGCCAGGTGTAGTGGCACATGCCTGTAGTTTCAGCCATTTACAACACTGAGATGGGAGGATTGCTTAAGCCCAAGAGTTGAAGCCAACCTGGGCAACATAAATAATGTTTATGATATAATAATGTCCAAATAAATAAATAATTGAGTAAATAAATTCAGTGAAATTAAACGTAAGAAATTACTTAAAAGGCATAAATTACTAAGAAGGGGAAAATTAGGCAATCTGAATAGCCTTATATCTCATCAAAAGATTGACTTGTAATTAAAAACCTTTCAAGAAGAAAACTGCAGACCCAGAAGGTTTCAATAATAAATTTTATAAAACACTTCTGGATTTAAAAAAAATCAAGTCTATAAATATTATTCGGGAAAATGGTATTACAATAAATACTTTTCAATGCATTTCCTGAGGACACAAAGTTTAACATTTGAATATTGATGTAAGTAATTCATAAAATAAATAAAAAGTGATCATAATGCAGAAAAAGCATTTGACAATATTGAAAATTTATTTTTGATAAAAGCTCTTAGCAACTTATGAATAATAAAAGAGAAATTTCTCAATCTCATAATAAGGAAACTTGATTTTTTTTTTTTTTTAAGACGGAGTTTCGCTCTTGTTGCCCAGGCTGGAGTGCAATGGCGCGATCTCGGCTCACCACAACCTCCGCCTCCTGGGTTCAGGCAATTCTCCTGCCCCAGCCTCCTGAGTCGTTGGGATTACAGGCACGCGCCACCATGCCCAGCTAATTTTTTGTATTTTTAGTAGAGACGGGGTTTCACCATGTTGACCAGGATGGTCTCGATCTCTTGACCTCGTGATCCACCCGCCTCGGCCTCCCAAAGTGCTGGGATTACAGGCTTGAGCCATCGCGCCCGGCCCGGAAACTTGATCTTGAAGCTACCATTATATTCAGTGGTGAAAGACTAGATGCTTTTCTCTTAGGATAAGTAACATGCTAAGGGTGTTGATTCTTACTATTTTATGATTGTTCTACCCAGTGTGATAAGGCAAAAAAAAAAAAAAAAAAAAAAAAAGAAAGAAAGAAAAGAAGAAGACAATAAACCACCCAGAAAAAATTAATAGTGTTTTTATTTTCTATGTACAAGTATACTGCATCTACAGAAAAGCTGGTAGCACTTGTGAATTTAACAAATGTGATAGAAATACTTTTGTATTATTTGTTATTTCAGCCATACCTTAGTGGTGTGGTTACATAAGTTTGTTTGGCCCCTCACAGTCTCATGGTGCAATTTAGTCTCCAGTGCCAGAGGTTGGCCCTAGTGGGAGGTGTATGGATCGTGGAGGCAGCTCCCTCATAAGTGGTTTGGTACCAGTTTTCTGGATATGAGTGAGTTCTCACTGTTAGTGCCCAATAAAACTGGCTGCTGAAATGCACCTGGAACCTCCTCTGCTCTCCCTCACTTCCTCTCTCATCATGTGAGCCTAACACACTGGCTCCCCTTCACCATCTGCCTTGAGTGGAAGTATCCTGAAGCCCTCACCAAACACAGATGCTGGCAAAATGCTTCTTGTACTGCCTGCAGAAACATGAGCCAAATAAACCTAGTTTCTTTATAAATTACTCAGCCTCAGATATTTCTTTACAGCAACACAAAAAGACTAACATACCTAGTTGAAATTTTAAATTATACAATGTTTTCTTATTTACAGACTAGGTCACTGTTACTATGCTAGTGTTTACCCTCAGCTGATTTGTTTATCTCAATCTCTGTGTCTTCTCCCTCCCAGTGATCCTCTCTTCTCTCCTTCTTTCTCCATCTTTCTGATTTTTTGTTTTGTTTTCTAGTATACATATGATCAATCTTATTTGTGACTTTTAAAAGTTCAGTTAACAAAGACCAAGTTCAAATGAATGAATCAGTAAATTTTTTGAACCTTTATTACAAAGTATTTTTTAAAGTTTTAAATGTGAGAGTTTTTTTAACCTTTTTTATATAGTTCAAATGACTTCTAAATTGAAAAGTTATAAAATATTTATTGTTGTTTTACTTTTAAATTCATTTGCATCTACTTTCAACATCAACCATTATATATATGTTTACCTTAATTTTATATATATATACAGTTTATTTTATATATACACAAATACCTTTATTATATAAATATATACACACACACACACATGCACACACATATACCCGTGTGTGTGTGTGTGTGTGTGTGTATATATATATATATATATATAAAACAATTTGAGAATTTTAATTACAGCAATTTAATGTTGATATATTTTGTATAAGCTTTGCAATATTGTATTTGCATACATTTGCTCATGTGGTAAAACTGCCCTAGGATGTTCAATTTCAAGAATCATTATTAGGCAAACTTTTATATACACAAATAACTTTATTATATAAATATACACACACACACACACATGCACACACATATACCCGTGTGTGTGTGTGTGTGTGTGTGTGTGTGTGTGTATATATATATATATATATATATATATAACAATTTGAGAATTTTAATTACAGCAATTTAATATTGATACATTTTATATAAACTTTGCAATATTGTATTTGCATACATTTGCTCATGTGGTAAAACTGCCCTAGGATGTTCAATTTCAAGAATCATTATTAGGCAAACTTTTATATTATTTGATTAAAATTACAGGTGATGAATTTGAGGCTTATGAGACTATAGAGCTTTTGTTTCATTTGGGAATATTTTATTATTTTACAGTGGGTATATACTAACAGTGTTAATGTAAGTTCAATGTGAAGATAGCAGTAGAATCTTTACAAGTTGTTTGAAATGTAATATCTAAGAATATGTGGACAGCACATTAATGGATATTGTGATGCATTTATTATAAAAACTATGTAGGAAAAGTCACAAATGTTAAAGTCTAATTGTTATATTAAAAAGATAAACATAAGAAAGTTCATACTTTCAGGGAGTTTATGTGATTTATGAAGTTTTTCACCTATAATGCTCTGATGTAATATGTTCTATATAAATTAATTTTTACTTGATAAAATTGGAACATTAGTTCTATGATTTCATATTACATAAAAAGAATTAAAAGAACGAATAAATCTTACCAAGGTTAATAAAAATAATACTATGGTTGCTTTACATAATGTTAGGCAGTTTATGTTTAAATTTGTTTCAAATAATGTCCATTCTTTCAAAGAGAAATTTGTATAAAGTACAATTAATTATTTCTACTTCTCAACATATGGTTGTCCTGCTTTAATTAGAGAATACTCAATCATGTAGAGTAATCTTTGTATTGATTCCTTGAACAGATTATAAATAGATTGTGAGCATTCTAGTAGTCATTATTTCCAAATTGCTATGAATCAAGCAGTTATTACCAAGGTACAAGAGTGCTTGATAACACAATCAAGCATTTACATAATTTGTTCTGATCTCTTTATTCAGAAAGACCTAATGTAATGATAGCTTGCATTTCGGAAGATAAATTATAGAAAATTGTCTGCTTACAGCTTCACACATTTTTTTAAATATTTTTTTTTCTGTTAAGATAGGCTTTGCACACTGAAGGCCATTCTTTTGTTATAGACCTTTAATGATTATCTTGATCTCCTCAGTGCCTGCAATATAAAACTGTCTTCATGAATACAATCATTTGTAAAATATATGTATATATACATACAAACCTATCAGTTTTTTTACATTGAAATTAATCATTTATTACTTTTGAAAAGTAAAATTAATGCAGTTTTTAAAAATTTTTTTGTTTCCATCCTCTTTAATTTCTTTACAATCCTTCATAGAAACCATAATAAATATTTTAATACATAATACTATAAAGGGGTGATCATTTTCGTTTTAATTTCAACTATGATATTAGAAGTCCTTGCTGTTTTAAGTTGGCTACTTCTTTTTTATCTCAATATAAAATATGAAATAAAATCTATAAGTACAAGTTTGATCAATAAAATCTCTCACATTTATGAATAGAAATAATGTTTTATAAAATTTAAGATATTTTTCTCATGAATATATATCAAATGTCAAATAGCCGAAATGAAAATAATTTTAATTAATTATAAAAAGCCTTGGTTATTAAATAGTTTCTTAAACATACATATATTTAATATTTGATCTATTATGTTCCTGGTATTTTATAAAATAACAAATATATAAAGTTGGATACAAATCAGGCTGGGTTAAATAACTAAAACAACAGCAATGACATTTTTTCTAATTTATTTTCCCCTTGATACAAGTTTAAAAAAGGAGAGTGCCCTCAATATATACTGACTTTGAAACAGCAATGACATTTTTTCTAATTGATTTTCTTCTTGAAACAAGTTTAAAAACAGAGAGCGTCCTCAATATATACTGACTTTGAAAAGGTCCAAACTACCCTTAAATTTATTTATGGTGACATCAGATCCTTTTCTGTTTTCTTTCTTTTGGTAAAAATACAGACTATCTCGACAATATTTTATAAACCAGAAGACTATTGATAGCCTTACTTCATCCCATTCCCCTTATCCTCTCCTGTGAATAATCACTTGACTTAATCTATTCTGTTTATATCTTTTGTATCTGTCTATTAAATTCACTAAGTTTTATTAATTATCTTAGTTCCCTGTACCACTGGCATCCTTAAATCCTAGGGCATTCTACTAGATATATTTCCAAAAAAGCATTTTTTTTTTTTTTTGAGACGGAGTTTCGCTCTTGTTACCCAGGCTGGAGTGCAATGGTGCAATCTCGGCTCACCGCAACCTCCGCCTCCTGGGTTCAGGCAATTCTCCTGCCTCAGCCTCCTGAGTAGCTGGGATTACAGGCACACGCCACCATGCCCAGCTAATTTTTTTGTAGTTTTAGTAGAGACGGGGTTTCACCATGTTGACCAGGAGAGGCAGGTGGATCACGAGGTCAAAAAAGCATTTTTATAAGACTCCAATGCATGAACATTTCAATAATGTTTCCTTATTCTCAAAGTAAATTTTAATCTACTTATTTTGTATACAACAGTTTTATAACCAAAATCTTTTGGGTTTTTCTTCATTTTATATTTCACACTATTTTCTGGTTCATCCTAATGTACCATGATATCAAATGTCTTCTACTTCACACATTGGATCTTCTACCTACTATGTTTGTGACTCATTTTATTTTCAATAAATACAGAAAAGTTTCTTTTAGTTAACAGCTTTGACTGCAGATTCTCTGATAAATTTTAACTCCTAACATTTAGAAAATAATGGTCAAAATATTCATGAATGTTGTTTTCTTTATATATAATTTTATTGAGAAATTATGTCAAATGCCTGTAATATTTGTTTTTAATTTTGTTTTTCATAAATAGATGCTTATATCATCTATGGAATTATGGACCCCATAGACTGGTTCAAATAGCAGTTGATTAAATGTTTAGGCAAGGAGTGAATGAGTCAAAGATAAGCAATTAATGAAACTGATATAATAGCCCCATAGACAGTTTTGTTTTGTTTTGATAAACATAAAAATTGACCCTTCTGGTCTTAAAGGCTGAAACTTCAGTTTGTTTTACCTGAGTTGTTTCCTCAGGAAAGGACCCCTGGGCTTCTCAAAAAGTATCAAATAACTGAAACTCACCAGATCCATCCATGTGACACCAGGTCTCTAAGAACTGAAACTTAACCATATTATCACATCCAGGCAATGAAACACCAGGACCCTCATTTATCATAAATGCTTCCTTACTCATCCTCAGTTCCTGTTTTCCAAATGTAGTTACAATATTTTCCCTGCTATGTAAACCCCTAATTTTTGTTGGTCAGAGAGACAGATTTGAGACTCATCTCCCAACTCCTCAGCTGTAGCACCTGATTAAAGCCTTTTCTTTTGGCAATACTTGCTGTCTCAGTGATTGGCTTTCTGTGTGGGGAGCAGCAGGATCTAGATAGAACCCCTGGTGTTTTGGTAACATTAACTTATTTATGTATCTTTTTTCTTCCCTGAGTAATTAAATCTTATTGATAAAAGCTCTTGAAGTTTAGCACTAAAATTCAAGTTTACAAAATGAGAATAATATTCATTTTCTTCTCTGTCACTCAACAGTGTTTACTTTGTCAGACTAACTAATTAACATATTGGATAGCTCATAGTGTAGGGCCAAGAAAACAAAATAGTTTTTTTTTTTAATTCGTGTGTGAATAAAAGGGAAGAAAATGAGTGAAATATAGGAGCAAAGAATGGAATCCTGAGGCCAGAAGAAAAAATACATGCTTATACTTGATCAGTGTTAATATTTCTTCTGACTCTGTCTCATTTCCAGAATAGAGATAATTTAAGTAAGATCAGTATTTTAAACCTGTTCTAGACCCCTCAGTCTTCTTCATCATTTTTGCAAACTAAATAATATATATTGAATGGGAAAATTTTATTATATATACATATGTACAGTAATGTATATATTATACAGATAAAGTATACCTCATAGGTTTGTAAGTCATCTGTCTCAAATAAAACATATTTAAAGAGTAAATATTTTTCTTTTTTTTTTTTTTGAGTTGGAGTTTTGCTCTTGTTGCCCAGGCTGGAGTGCAATGGTGCATTACTGGCTCACCTCAACCTCCGCCTCCTGGGTTCAAGTGATTCTCCTGCCTCAGCCTCCCAATTTTTCAATGAAAGAAACTTATAATTATGAGAAGGAATATATTACCTGCAATCTTATTACAAAAATAGCTACCAAACATTTTTTTTGCTTGTTTCCCTTTCTATGTCTTATGTATTTTTTAAAATTAAGTAGTTTGAATTTTTTCATTCATCCCATTATATGAAAGAAAAAAAAAAGGAAAAAAGTGGCAGTCCATAAAGATAGAAACATAGATGTGTACCAGTAAAAATAAAAAATAATAGAGGATAAGAGACAGGAGATCAAAACAAGTTTAAAAAAAAAAAAGCAGAAAAAAGGGATAGAAATTAAGACTATATAAAATTAGTTATTGCTAAGTCATTATATTCTATTTTAATACATAAAATCATAATTTTTTTCTTTAAAATACCTTTGAGAGATTGAGAAAAAGCTTAAATATCATAACATTATCAAAAATATTTGCACAACTCACCATTTTTATTAAATAAGAAAGCATTGTTATTCACTTTCAGAAAATAGTAGAAACCAAGGAAAATATATACTGAACATAGCTGCTTCCTTCTTGGAGTTTACAATACTATCATAAGGGCTGAGGCTTACAAACACAAATTAATTGGGAGAAAACTAAGGATGTTCTGGCTAGCTTTAGATCCACCTTTCTACCAGTTTGTTGAACATTCACAGATACAGTTTATCTTAGTTACTTAGTGTCTAAGAGTAGAATTGAACCAGAAAACCCCATTCAGCTCTAAACTTCCGTAATTCTGTTTACTTTAATTAGGTATTTTTCTTCTTTATCTTTTTATTCAAAAAGAAAAGCCACTACTCTAAGTAAGATGATGTAAAATAAAAACGTTTATACTTAAAATTTACTTATTTTCAAATATTCTTCAATGTTATTACTGTACTTTTTGTGTTTTTGTTTTACAAGAGTGTAGCACAGATTAATTTTTCTAATGTTGTAAACTTCTTTGAATCCAAAAATCCTATCAAATAATTACAGGTACTTGTTCTCTTTTGAAATCTTGTTTGTTCATTTCACTTTAATTGGAAAATAACAATTGTATGTATTGTATAAAATTATGGTGTACAATGTGATTTTTTAAAAATTATTTTAAGTTGAAATGTAGTAATTGTACATTTTATTGGCTACAATGTGATATTATAATAAATGTGTATAATTTATGATGATCCATTTAGGGTAACTACATATCAATAATTTCAAACATTTATTTATACTGAAAACATTTTAAAAATCTGGCTATTTGAAAATATTTAATAAAACATTGTTAACTATAGTCACCCTACAGACCATACAGTGTACAGAACACCAGAACTAATTTCTCCTATCTAGCTGTAATTTTGTATTCATTAAGCAATCTTTTCCTATCTCTCCTGTCCCCTATATTCCCCAGCCTCTAGTAACTGCTGTTTTTACTTTTTACTTCTTTCACATATGAGTGAAAACATGTAGTATTTATTTTTCTGTTCCTTGCTGCTTTCACTTAGCATACTATCTTCTAGGCTCATTCATGTTTCTACAAGTGACAGAATTTTATTATTTTTTATGGCTGAAGAGTATTCTAATATGTATATATACCACATTTAAAAAATTCATTCACATATTGATGAACACTTAGTTTGATTTCATATCTCGGCTGTTGTAACTTAAAAGCTTCTGCCCAGCAAAAGCTATGAAACAATCAACAGAAAGAAGAGACAAATTGTAAAATGGAAAAAAAATATTTGCAAATTATTCATTTTCCAAGTGATTAATATCTAGAATCTATAAGAAATACAAACAATTTAACTTCAAAAACCAAAACAAAACAAAACAAAAGGTACTCATGAATACAATCTAATGAATAAATGGACAAATGATCTAAGTAGAAATTTAGTAAAAGCAGACAAATGACTATCAATAAATAAAAACATGTTTAATTTCATAATCATCAGGGAAATGCAAGTCAAAATCACAGTGAGATGTAATCTCACCCCAGTTAAAGTGGCTATTATCAAAAAGACAAAAATTTTAAAACTCTGGAAAGGATATAGAGAAAAAAGAATTCTTATACACAGGAAAGTAAAATGTCATAGCCATTGGAAAAAAGTATAGTGGTTCCTCACAGAGCTGATTATAATACCATTAGCATTGTAGTTTGCCCCCTGCCCCCCATTGGTTTCCTTTAGGCACTCATGAGTAATAGCCAAGTTGTAGTAGCTATGGCCAAACCCTGGCATGCAAAGATGCAACACCCCAGCAGGGAATTTTACTCCTCCCTTTTGGGTGGAACCCACAGAAGGCTTCCTTTCTTCTGCCACATAAAAGACCCAGAACTCAGCCCAATTTCTGGAAATCACATTTGGGTCCCCTCTCACTGCTGAGAGCTTTTCTGTTGCTGAATAAATTCTGCTCTGCCTGACTCACTCTTCAGTGTTTGCACACCTTACTCTTCTTGATCATGGGACAATAACTCAGACCCAGATGAACTAAGGAGTAAGAAAGCCATAACTGTTCCTTTAGAGTTTATGTTGCGTATCTTTCATTTATTACATTATTCTTCAAGTAAAATCATGATATTATAGTTTCATTTTTTCTCTCTCAGTTTTAACAATATTTTGTTATATTTTACTTCTTTATGTATTAAAAACCTCACTATATTTTATTATTTTTGCATTAAATATTAAATTACATTTAAGTATGTTATGTTTAAAAGGAATGTTATACATACTGACAGATTTACCATCTGTCATACTCTTTATATCTTTGTGTAGATCCAGATTTCTTTGGTGCCTGTATAATATTTTTAAACACTTTTTACACTTCAGTTTTGTCTGTGATAAATTTATTCAGCTTTTTAATGTCTTCAAATGTCCTTATTTCATCTTTGTATCTGAAGTAGAAGCAATTATAAATGCCCTTCCAAAATAGTTGTTCCACATTATTTTCCAAATACCATTGTTTAAGATTTCCTGTTGCTCAAAATATTCCTCAACATTTGATTTCAATTTGTATTAGGCATTTAAATTAAACTTTTGATAACTAAAGCGTTTGGTCACACATTTACATACTTATCCCCTTTGGTTACTTGCCTACTCAATTATTTTACACTTTAAATTGATGTGCTTATATATGTCATTTATGTACTGTCTTATTGACTTAACTATATATACCAGAATTCACTAGGTGCTGTCTATATAAGCCCTTCATTTGTCATATATGATACAAATATAATTTCTCTAATTGTGGACTTTTCTTTCTCTATAATGTGTTTTGAAATTATCATTGTTAATGTATGCAAAATAACTTATTAAATGTTTCAGGTTATATATGTTTTGGTAAAAAATTATAATTTTCTATTTTATAAATATTTAGTTGATTACAGATCCTATGGAAACTGTTGATTTTTCCACAGTTTGCAATATAACATCTGTGTTATATAAAATACCTTTATCTTCTTAGGTGTGATTCTAGATCTTATTTCCTAATCCACTGTCCAATCTGTATATTTCTGTTCAACATCTTGCTATCATCTTACTTTTGTTGTTTTATAAGAAATTGTCATATTTGACAGAGTAGTTCCTTTCATTATGATCTTAAACAGCAAATACCATGCCAGTGCTTGTTACCATGTATTTTTATTAAGAACCAGATTGATAACTTACACACACACACACACACACACATACACACACACACACACACCCACACACCCCACACTACCTGGTAGAATATTGTTAAAATTACTTTGAATCTATACACCAAAGAATTAAAATCTTTGTGGTACCAAATTATCCAATTTGTGCACACAATCTTTTCCTCTATTTCTTATAATCTCTCTCTTTTTAATTTTTTTAAATTGAAAAACAATAATTGTACATATTCATGGGTACATAGTGGTATTTCAAGACATATACTCTATAGTGATCAGATCAGGGTAATTGGCGTATCTATTATCTCAAATATTTATGATTTATTATCTGTTTGCAATGCTCAATATCCTCTTTCTAGCTATTTGAAATTGTATATTACCTTTAACTTAGTCATCTTACAGTGATTTAGAGCACTAGAACTTATTCCTCCTATCTAGCTGTAATTTTGTTTCCCTAAACACATCTCTCCCTCTCTCTACCTTCCCTCTACTCTTCCCAGCCTCTAGTATCCTGTATTTTACTATTTACTTCTACAAGATATTTTTAGCTCCTACATAGGAGCGAGAAAATGTGATTTTTAATTTTCTGTTTCTTATGTTGCTTTACATAATATCCTCCAGTTCCATTCATGTTGCCACAAATGACATAATTTTATTATTTTTAAGGCTAAATAGTACTGCATTTTGTATACGTACCACATTTTTAAATCCATTCATCTGTTAATGGACACAGTAGGTTAATTCCATATCTTGATAATTGTAAATAGTGCTGCAATAAATATGGGAGTGCAGCTGTGTCTTTCATATAATAATTTCCTTTTCTCTGGATAAATTCTCAGTAGTGAGATTGCTGCATCACATGGATAGCCCTGTTAGTAGTTTTTTGAGAAACCTCCATACTGTCCTCCATAGTGACTCTACTAGTTTGCATTCTCATCAACAGTGGATAGAGTTTTCCTTGCATTTTCACCAGCATTTGTGGGTGTGTGTGTGTGTGTGTGCGTGCGTCTCTGTGTGTTTGAGGATAACCATTCTAAGTGTGGTAAGATGATATCTCATTGTGGTTTTGAGTTATATTTTCCTGATGATTAATGGTGCTGAACATTTTTAATATTTTTTAGATAAAATATTTCTTCTTTTGAGAAATGTCATTTCCGATCATTTGCTTTTTATCATTAGGTTTTATTTCTGTTGGTATGTTTGAATTTCTTATATATCTGGACATTTATCCACTGTTGGATGAGTAGTTTGCAAATATATTCTTCCATTCTGTAGGCTGTCTTTTCACTTTGTTGTTCAATTTCCTTTACTGTGCAGAAACTTTTCATTTTGATATAATCACTTTTATTTTTTCTTTCGTTGCCTTTGCTTTTGAGGTTTTATTTACACAATCTTTGCCCAGAACAATATCCCAAAGCATTTTTTTCTATGTTTTCTTCCAGCAGTTTTATTATTTTAGATCTTACATTTTTAGGTCTTTGACTCACTTTGAGTTGATTTTTGTGTAGAATGAGAGGTGGGGGCCTGCTTCTCTTATTCAGCACATGGATATTCAGTTTCCTAGACCGATTTACTAAAGAGACTGTCCTTTCTTTAATGAGTGTTGATGACACCCTTGTGAAAAATTAGCTGTGGGTATGTAGATTAATTTCAAGATTCTCTATTTTGTTTCATTGATCTATTTGTCTGCTTTTAATGCCAGTATCAAGCTGTATTGGTTCCTGCAGAATTGTATTATATTTTCAGGCCTGGCAGTGTGGTACCTCCACTTTTGTTCTCATTTCCCAAAATTGATTGCCTGAGAAATAAGGCTATTTGAGGTATTTTATGGTTCCATATACATTTTAGAATTTGGTTTTGATTGATGTGAAGAATGTCATTGGTATTTTGATAGTGATTGTGTTGCACGTGTAGATTGCTTTGTATAGTATCGTAGTATCATGACAATATTAATGCTTCTTATCCATGAGCATGAGATGTCTTTTCATTTGTTTGTATTCTCTTGTTTCTATCATCCTTCTTTTACTTGTACAAGTCTTTAACTGCCTTGGTTAAATTTATTCCCAATCCTAGGTAATTTTTTTGTAGCTATTGTGAATATAATTGCCTTCTTAAATTAGTTTTCACCAAATTTGTTGTTATTGTATAGAAATGCTACCAATTTTGCATGTTAATTTTATATCTTGAAACTCTCAAGAACATTTTATGATGTTACCTGTTAGGATCCCACACATGAATTCACCATTTAAACAAAGGTATTTTTGATTATCCGATTATAATGTAAATGGCCATTTTACAAAATTAAATCTTTGTTTTGTGGATAATATATAAAATATAATTAAAAATAAATAATTGGCTCCAGCAAATTTATAAATTTTAGTTAGTAATTTCAATAAATTTTCTGTGTATTATTTTCTACATATATTATCAGGTTGCCTGTAAATATTGGTAGAATTTCTTCTTTAGTTATATATTTTTCTCGCTCTTGGGATTTGACAGGATTCCTCTAGAATTTTGAATAGAAATTTTTAACCAGAATGCTTTCTTCAGCCCAGAGTAGAATTTTTACATTTCATCATTAGATATGATGTTTGCTGTAGATGGATGTGTGTGTGTGTGTGATTTTTATATATATATATGTGTATATATATGTATATACATATATGTGTATATATAGTTATATATTTTTTCCTGAAGATTACCTTTATCTTTATTAGAAGAAATAAGTGTTTTTATAATTTACTAAAATTTTATATTGCATTTTATCAAATAATTTTCTTCAGTTACTAAAATAATCATAATTTTATCAATTTTTTAAAAATCTCTGGTATATTACACCAAATTTTATGTGATAAATCAAATTTCCCTTTCCAGAATGACTCAACTTGATTGTGCTTCAATTTCCTTGTAATTTGTTTATAATTCTTTTTTGCTAATTTTTAAAATAAATTTTGCATTTTGTTCATGAATAAGATGAACTGATAGCTTTCATTCTCATAATATTTTTGCCAAGTGACAGATTATTTTAGACTTCTTTTTGAAACAGGTGGAATATTTTCTTTATTATTATATTATTTATACTATTTGTGTGAAAATATTTTTTTAAAGGTTAGGGAATTTTAAGGGTTAGGGAAAATTCACCATTGTAGCTACCTGGCCTGAGCTTTTTGTTTGTTTATGTGTAATGGTCCTGTCCCCTGTGCTGTAGGAATGTTTCTAACTATAGATAAAGTTCTTTCAGTATTTGCAAAATTCTATTTTATTCTGTGTCAGTTTTAGCATGTTGTATCTTAATAGGATCTATTTTGTTTAAAATTTTTAATTGGTCGGCCTATAAATGTTCCTAAAGTCTTTTTTTACTAGAGTAACCCTCCTTATCCATGAGATATATGTTGTTCTAAAATCCCCCAGTGGACGTCTGAAACCTCAGATAAATGATATACAAACCCTATATATACTATTTTTTTTTCTACACCTACAACTCTATGTTAAAATTTTATTTATAAATTGGACACAATAAGAGATTAACGACTCAATAAAATAAAACAATTATAAAACATGTTAATAAAAGTTACATGAATGTAGACTTTCTCAAAATATTTTATTGTATGTAATATTTTTGGATGGCAATTGACCCTTGGTAACTGAAATGGGGAAAAACAAAACCCTAGATAAAAGGGGACTACACATCTTTTATGTGTGCATTTTTTATAGTGGTAGCACATTTTCTGTTTCTAATGTTAATTACTTTAGATCTTCTGCAGGGATTTCTAAAATATGTTTTTAAAGATTTTACATACAATTATCTGTATCTTCACATTTTCTTGATCAATGTCTACATATATGTATTATTAATATGCATAATTTTATTGCCATAAAGTTCAATATGTCATTGAAAGTCATTTTCTAATTCTTAATGTCATTTAATCATTTAGCAGTAAGGTTTTGTGAAAGAAATCTACTTTTATTAATTTTAAATTAACTTTAGTGTGGTCAAAATATGGTAAAATTATATACTCTATATAATTTTAATCTTTTGAAACTTTTTAGATTTTCTCTATAGTCTACTATACAAACAAATTTTAAAAATTTAAGAATAAACTAAAATAGAATAAATATTTGGTATCTGTTGGTACCTTCTATATAAGATAATTCCATCAATTGTGTCAGTATTGTTTGAATCTTCTATACACTTACTTATTTTTTCTTCTGATTCTTCTATTAGCTGATAAATATGCCTTAAAATCCTACATTATGTTTATAGATATTTCCATTTCTCTTTTAGTTTTGCCTAATTTCACATTTGGACCTATGACATCAGCTACAAACAAATTTGATATCAACTTTTCCTGCATAATAAAACATTTTATAATGATATAAAATGATATAAAGTATAAGTTATACTTTATAATTATAAAATTTCCGCCATTATTTCTCATGATAATTGTCTTATAGTCTAGATTTTTTCTGATACTATTATAGTACTGAAGCTATTACAGTAGCTTTATTGTGTTGTGCTGTGATCATGCTTAATTAGATATAAGGCTGGAATAGTCAATTATCTCCAATCTTTTAATTTCTTCAGTTAATAAGCAGTATTGCCCTTGGGATTATATCCCACTTAAACCATAAAATAGGCCTTTTCTTTTGCATGTATTCTTCTCATGAAAATACAGTCACTAGACTACAAGGGTAGGACAAAGTCACATAGCAAATATATCAGCTTTAGTGTTCTCTTGCGTTACATAATATATAGTTCCTATTTTTCTCTGTCCTTTGACAATTTCCTTAACACTACACATGTTAAAATATACATACTTCAAATTAATCTAATATAATGTAACATATTCCTGAAAATGAAAGTCAGCATTTTTTGATAAAAATCTGAAATACCAACACAGTAAATAAACCAACTAAAGCTAAAGGGAAGGGAAATACATACTAATCAAAATAAATTTTAAGAGCACATGTACGTCAAAAGCAAGAAAGTAAAATCATTCAAAATTTTCAAATGACCAAACTTTAGAAGGCATAAATTGATAGCTAGTATTAACTCATAATACAATTTTAAGATATATTAAATAATAATGGATATATAGAAGGTCATTACACAGTTACAAAAAATGAAATAGATGTTCCTACATTTCTTGCTGTACCAGTATTATTAACAATATATTGATAAATTATTAGTAAACTCAATATACTTACAAAACATTTCAGGCAAAACTGAAAGAATGTAATTTTTACTTTGAACAAACATAGATGTCAGACTAAACTTTATCACATCTTGAACTAAAATGAAGTATTATTAAATATAAACAGGGGACCTGAAGAGTTTATAACTCTAATGTACTATATTAATAAATAGTTACATAACCAGCTTAAAATTTTTAATTTGGGAGAAATTAAAATATAATTAATAACTTGCTATCATTTTAGTATTTATGTCCTGTACACATTCGTTTAATAATAAAACATTAAAATTACCAAGAATAAAAACAGAAAATAGGTGGGAAATATACAATGAACATGAATAATTTGGATAATCAAAATGTGGTACAACGCAAAGACAGAAGTATACAGATTTGAATTAGTTCATCAGAAAAAAAAAGAATTAATAAATTGTATTCATAAAAGAAAAAAGAATAAAACCAAAGAAATGCAACAAAATAAACAACAATGAAAGTAGGACTTAATGGACTCTAAATACTGTAGTGTATAGTCATAAAGCTCAGTGTGCTTTATATAACACTATCAGTTTCAAAATTCTGCCTAAATTTTGAATAAAAGAATAAAAGAGAAAATATACGAATAAGTATGTGATCTGAAAAATAAGGCAATTGCTATAGATAGATTTATAAATGAAATGTGTGGTAAACAAGTAATTTTTATCTAAAAATTAATATTTAATACATTTAAATAGATTTTAACTAACTCTTCCCGCAAAATAGAGGTGTAATTCAATAGTTTATGGAGTGAAGTGTGGGGTCAGATGGAAGGAATACCTGGTTCTGTCCGTGCACCTGTTTCCTATTTACCTGTTTATCCTGGGGGTTCCCTCATGTCATGGAGTGTGGCAGCCCTACAAGAACACAATCCATGGCTTGCGTATTTGATGCAAGCAATATTCTCCACTTGTCTGCCTTTTCCTCCTCTTAGCAGCTCATTCCAAGCTAGAGCTGTAGAAACCATGTTTCTCATAGGCAGACATGTGAGGATAAGTTAGGCAAGTGGCTACAATTTTAGTGGGTCAAATAGGAAGAGAGTCCACCGTCACAGGCAGGAAACACTCTGGCCAGAGTGTAAGAGAAAATGGGACATATCCTATAGCTGGCTGGTTTCACCTGGAGGGCTGGGGTGCCAAGAGGTTCTTTATATGCTCACATACCCCAACTCATGTGGCCCAAATTTGAGAAAGGAGGCTGGCCAGTATGAGCCTGTCTTTCTGCATGTAAATGGGAGGTCATTGGTAGTATCCAGTGAATTTTAAAAGGCTTTCTTGGCTTGGGACAGAATGAAGGAATTCTTCAGGTATTGAGGCAGCAGTCATGTATCAATAGGTAGAGGTATTTTAATATTTTAACAACTGACAGGCATCATAATGAATATGGCCTCTGTAAATAAGAACGATTTTTAAATCATACAAATACATCATGAACAAATTTATGTCAATTATTTTGAAAATTTTGATGCAGTGGATCACTATCAGGAAAGCACATGTAAAATGTAAACATGGATCAAGAAGAGATAGGAAACTTGCATATCAACAGTGAGCAAAGAAATTGAAATGACCAGAATAACCCAGCAATGCATCCCCTCCAAAAATATAGGCATGTGTTCTGTTTGTATGTTTTACTGTTGAAAACATGTTAAACATTCATTTTGTTCTAGAAAAAAGTTAAACTGGGATAATGCTCACTTCATTTAATGGACATTTGGTACCAAACTGAATAATGACTACTGAAGAATTTCATGATATAAATCAATGTTATTTAGGGAAGTTGATAAAAACAAATCTTAAGGATAAATATTCACTATTATAAATATTTACTCACAACATGAAGCAATATTAAATAATAATTGTACTATGAACAGAAAAAGAGTATGACAACAAAATCTATCAATGCAATTAATCTCATTAATGCCACCATATTGGTATTGTCTTTAATTCAAAAGCACTGTTAGCAGAGGCAGTCCAAGCAGATCCCCGTAATCTATGCCACTTATCCATATTGTTATTGTTCAGTATTTATTTTTGTTTTGATACATTTTTAATGCCCTAAAATTTTATTATAATTTCACAAGGATTCGTCTGCAAAGAGACTCATATAGTAAAGGTGGAGTTCATGTTATGAGCTGGTATTTGTTTGAATGCTGATTTTAGAGATTAAGATACAAGTGGTGTTTGGCGGTGGACACAGGACACTTTTCCTTTATATCTTTAGAGATGGAAGGTTCTTACCTTTAAAATTGCCTGACTCTGCTCTAAACTAGGGAAGAGCTAAGGCTAAAAAGCCCATCAGCATCTGAGGAAAACCCGCATTGTTCACTGGCATGATTACCAGTATGCATAGTGTATCTTATTCCAATAATAATAATAATAATGATAATAATAATAGACATACTCAGCCTTTCTCATGGAAACTAGCAACAGCTAACTTGTATTATGTAGTAAGACCTGTAAAGTAAATGAGTAAGCACATATTTTGAGTGCACATATTGATCAATCTGGTCAATTAGACCTCCAGCAATAGAAGGTTATAACATCTACTATCAATTGATAGCAAATTAACACTGGCAGATACATTACAAAACACAATGAAGATGTTCCAAATACTCAATTTTCTTCTTTTCTGCTACATTTGGTTTTAATAAATTTCAATTAAAGGATCAAATAACTTTACGTATATTTAATATTATTCAGGGATATTATACAGCTTTTTGTACATAAATTACATTTTTTGAACAATGATACTTCCATATGCTGAGTCCTAGCTAAGTCTCCCTTTTTGTAGTTTTAAAAAATTAGATATCATTTTTTGTGCTCAAAATACACTAATTTTTATTTTAATCATATTTACATTCCTTATCAGATTACTAAAAACTATCCACAACAACATAATAAGCCTTAATGCCTCTAGCTACTTTGAAATTTTTTTTTTCATGTGTTAGGCAAGTTTTGGCAAAGAAAACAATCTAGTATGCTTGTAGTAGCAGCAAAATGTGTCAAAAAGAGGCAATAAAATTTCTGCATGATTTCACATCTAATAGAAAGAAAACAATGACAATTATTTTAGGCATTAAATGAGAACCAGCATGCTGAAACCTGAAGAAAATATTTGCTGAGAACATTCAGTTCAATAATTTTCCTCAATTCAGTGGTTTAGGCTGAATTCTCTTGGTCGGGCCAACATAACATTCTTGGACTAAACATTTATATTTAGTTCAGTGTGAAAATTGCATATTTGATAACCTGAATTTTGTTTTTACCTTCTTTAAGATACTTATGAGTATAAACGTTAGTTTGTATTTGTCATTAAATATCTTAATCATATACATTTCATAGATAAACTGGGTAAATTAAGAGCGATTACTGATTAATCGTCTGTATTCATTTCTTGATAATATAATTATATTATTTCCTTTGCCAATCACATATGTCCTAGAAGAGAAGCTGAAATTTTATCAAAAAACTTCCAAATGATTTCTTTTCTAATGTAACTCCTCCTGTAAACATAATGCTCCGCTACGTTATTAATCACAGTTACAATGTGCTTTTCATACTCCTGAGATGTTGACTACCCTTCACTGGTATATTAATTCACACCATTCAAAATTCATTTCTTTTCCCTTAATTCTATACTAATAAAATCTACCAAAGTTATTAGTTCTCCTTTAATATTCTTTCCTACCCAGCATGATTACTGGTACTGCATAGTAATTAAATGCATGGGTTTTGGGATTAGACAAATGCATATTTGCATTTAAATGCTGCCATTTTTAAATTAGGGAAGTTGAGTGATTTAAATTTAGTGAAATTTCACAGCCTCAGATCATCTCATTTCTAACACAGTAATTACAGTATAACATTCTCTGTTTTAAGTTTATATGTGTAATGTGTGAAAGTCACTTAGCATAGTTCTGGCCATGAGTCTAACTGCCTTCCAGCTGATGTGGCAAACCATTAGTATTTATACATTTAGTCCCCTGAGTAATATTACATTCCTTAAATAACTCAATATAAAGAAACTAAAACTATCTATTTGTTATATCTTTTTTATTACTTTCCCTTTCTACCAGTCACATTTAAAAAATATATTTATCAATGAAGCTCTTTGCTCCTAGCAATATAACAAGAAAAAAAACAAAGTTTATCAAACGGCTTACTAAATGGCAAACACAATATAAAACACTACTAATTTAAACTTTACTTTCAAATTATTATTTAATAAAGTAAATGCAAAAAAATAAGCATTTTTAAATCCTATTTCCGTGAAATTCAAAAAGTTGATTTGAATGCTTCTTAGTTTTCTCATGGAGATAGTTATTTGGGAATTTTTACAAAATATTTGCATTGAGAATGGGCAAACTAATCCAGGTTGATAATGACCTCACATGAACTGGAAAATATCTTAAAAATATTTTTTCAACAGTTTTAACATTAATGAGTATAAAATAATAAATGTTATTCAACTATTAATAATTAATTTGCATAAAATCAAAAACCCTGTTATCAGCTCTTATGCTCTAAAAATTAGAGCATGTGCCATGGTTTAAAATATTCCCCATGTTGTTTTTGCTGAAAAAAAAAACTGTCATCATTTATTTAAACATAAAATGCAATCAGGAAATGGTTTAAATTATAAATGGAAATGACCATTTTCATCACTTTTAGTTCTGTTCCTTTTTAATTTTTCTAACAGTATGTTATGTCTTTTGTTTAATTTCTGAAAATAAGGACTTTAGCCATAGGTCACTTAAAATTATTCAAAGTAACTACATGTGTGAAGGTCCTTGCAATCTGAGTAGCTAAAACTTGTTTTGAATTGACTTCAGTATGTATATTACATCTGAATATCCTAAAGATTTTTTATTCATGTATTTCTTTGCAGACAGAAGCATCTCTGACTATTGTTAACTTCTTTTTGTTCATTTCAGCTTTTGAAAAATTACAGGTTACTGTTAGGCACTTTTAATATGATTACACAGGACTAACTCAGCAGCTGATTCAATAGGCACTAATGAGAGACTATTAGCGAGAGTACTTTGTTATTTAATACTTACTTCAAGATATTTTGATTCTAGTAGAAGCAAAATTATTGGATATAGGCAGAAATTACAGTCTCATACTTATAAGGAAGAAGTAAAATTTTTTAAGTTATGAGTTCTCCTTTAATATTCTTTCCCACAAAATATGATTAGTGATATTGCATAGTCCTTGAGTACATGGGCTATCAGATCAGCTAAATAGCTATGCTGATAGTCTTCAAGGAAAATGCAAATAGTGAACACAGAGTTATTTGTTAGTGAAGAACATATCAATTATTGAAACATAAATACCAAAGCATTGTTTTACATGCTCATTCTATTTGCTTACCCTTTATATATCTATATGAGTCTACTCTCATGCACAATATTAACACTTAAATTTATCTTTATACTTCCCATGTATTATATTAAGTGATAAAAATTTGCTTAAATCTTGCTTCTAATTTATAATGCCAATGCCAAAAACCAGCCTCTAGTTTAACTTAAAAACCAAAAAGGAGTTGACTCTCTAATAACATGTATAATAAGAAAGTTACTTCTTAGGTTTTCCTTTAATTAATTTGTATAACCTGTGTTTGAGTCAGCTTTTGTTGTGTACAAGCAACAACATTTCAGTGACATAAAACAATAGTTATTTATTTTTAACATACATTGCTGTGTTGGCTTGTGGTAAGTCCATCTAGGCTGCACTCAGCTAGACTTGGCTCCAAAAAGACAGGTGGTTGGTTCCAAGTCTGCTCAGAGGTCTAGCATTCTTCCTCGAGAAGCTATTTGAAGTAGAGTTATCTCACAAAAATGGAAGCAGAAATGAAGGAAAATTCAAAACATGCAAGTGCATTTCAAGTCTATGCTTGCACCACATCCATGACACTTCTTTGGTCAAAGCAAATTAATGACTAAATGGAGCTTCAATGAAGGAAGAGAGCTCCTCCCACAGAGATGAAGATGGAGGAAGGGAGTGGTACTTGGTGAACAATGATTGTGTCTACTATGATTTGTAAAGGACTGATAATAGTAATTGCACAGTGTTGTTTAGAGGACAAGAGTTGTAAAAATGCTTTAAAATTTAAGTCCTAAGACATATGAAAATATATTTCTTAATACTTAGCTTTAATAAAATACAAAGTAGGGGCCCAAGCAATCACTTATTTGGTTCAGAACAAGAGATGAAGCGTTTAGTCAGTTTTCAGAAAATGCGTTAAACTAAACAAATGGGACCTGTATATACATACCTTTATATAACTTGGTGAAATAGTTTCTTAGTAAAACACTGAACACTTGTGTTTGTTTAAATTGTTTACAAGTCTATAACATTAGCCAATGACAACAATTTGTAACAAATTGAAAAAGTCCTGATAGAAATAAAATAATTTAGATAGATAGGTAGATAAGTAGTTATTATTGCCAACAATCAATGTGATATTATAAAATGAGACTGAAGTACATACTACTTTTGGTGTTGTTAATCTATATCATATAAACAAAAATAGTGATTTTTATGAAAAATTGGAGTAGTTAATGTTGTGCTTTAGATATTAAGAGATAGAAAGTGACATGAAAGTATTCATTTTTCTAAATATCGGCATTCGTTTTTAAAATGTCTGTCAATGGTTGTGCTGCTTTTATTTCATCATAAAATTTTATTAAATATAGATATTATACTGTGTTCCAGATTCCACAACAATATCAATATCTTGCAATTCACTAAATACATGTTTGTTTAAAGAATAAAGCCCTCAAGTCTATAGTATCTGTTTTAATTTTAATCAACTTTTATATTAAAACATTGGCACATACAGGCATTTTATGTTCAGATTTTGTAATCTCTTCTCTATGAGTCACCAAGTTTTAAATTTATTGCCTCCTAAATACCTACTAAATTTAATTTTAGGAAAAATACACATATCAACAAGTTTAAATAAATAGTTGATACATTGACATTAACTATGAGGTATTAAATAATATTTCTGATTTATTTCCCCTGTTAACTCAACAGTGCTTAAAATGTGTTGAGTTTTATTTTTACTCAGTCATATTATCAAGATGGCATTAAAAAACATGGTGCCATAGTCCATAGTGGGATTGATTTTTTTTTTTTTGAGAGTAAAAAGATCATTTATTATAAATGAAGACAATTTACTAACAAAAATCCCTCTTCTTCTGTAAAATTGAAGTCTCATGGTACATTAAATATTAAGTATGTAAAGCATAAGTAATTCAGCCCTATGCTCATAAGACCATTAAATGCAGTTTTTCAATGTACATGTTGAGTATTCATTGTCTTATCTCAGTTTTCTGTGAAAAAATCGGTAGATACAGCCTTCCTTAATAAGATTTAACTGATGAGTGCAGTCATACAACTACAAGGGTGAAGAAGAAAAGGGCCTCTAACCATTATATGTTACTATAACTGCCTTCAGTGTCATCTTTCCGGTTGAAATTCTGATTTTTTCTCAAAAAACATCCTTGTTTTACCTCTAATACTTCAGGCATGCTCCTGATACAATAAAATATTCCAAACCTAGTTTTCTGGAAGTAAAAAACAAAAAACAAAAAACAAAACAAAAAAACAATAGAGTAATTTTAAGAACAGAACGAAAAGATAGAAGAAATTGGTAACACCCATGTCTCCCTGGATCTCTTCCCTTAAAGAGTAGGATCATTAAACGTGCTTTTCAGAAAGTGATATCTTTAAATAAACCTATTTCTGGTCTGAGGCTTTTAGAGGAACCTATTTCCTGTCTGTGGGTTTAATCTATTTGTTAAAATCTGCAGAGATAGATCTGAAAAACGATTTAATTGCTCTGGGCCTCACATTCTGAATCTATAAAATTGAGAAAATATTAATAATTCAACCTGTTTTGTTTCATTCATATGCTAATCAGGAATGACCTAACAAATTATTTCTGTTTGGATTCTCTTGCATTCAAGAGTCAGAGTCATAAAGTTGAACACATGGCATGGGGTTTAAAATATTGACTTCTATTCCCCAAGAATGTAATATGTTAATAGACAAGAACGGTCCTCAAAATTTTTGTTCACTGTGGTTTCAGTAGTGGTTATGGTAGTGATGGTAATTATTGTAATGGTAGTGGTGCTATTTGTCCACCTCCTTCTCCTCCTCTTTGTCGTTTTTCTTTTCTTTCTCTTCCTATTTCATCTTTTAACTGTCTGGTAATTCTAGCCATACAGTTCCCGTTATCCCATGATAAGTAGACAGTACTCAATTCCTACTTTGTAACAGGTATTGACATAATTTCCTTAAAACATATGCATTGAGGTTGTATATTATATGCATAAAATATTTGATTATGACATTATTTTGCAGAAGTATTAATATGAATATTTTATAAGCAAAGAAACAAAGCCCAATATTTTGTGTATTACTACAAGCAACCAAAATTGCCAAAGAAAGAGAAACATTCCTCTATGCACTTACAAATTGTGGTGAATTTGATTGCCTGCAATTCCAGAAACCTCAGATAAATTTTAATATAATCATTTCTCTTCATCACTTCTTGCACAATCCAATATATTGCCAGTTCTTTAATTTCCAGATATTTCCCTGTGCTCCCCATTTTAGTTTTCTTTCCACTTTCATTCAGATCTCCGTGCTATCTTGCTCAGCTTTAAATGTCATGCTATCTAACTGTGCAGTGCAGATGTTTTTACTTAACTTTGTAAATAAATTTCTTCTAAAATCATTAAATTATACTACCATGAGGGAGAATGTTTTTATTCTAGTGATTTTCTTTCAAATGGTAATATTGAATATAATATTAACATGACTGTTTATTATGAAATTATAATGGTGCATTTAAGCTGAAGTCTCCTGA
Source organism: Cebus imitator (assembly GCF_001604975.1). Taxonomy (NCBI): domain Eukaryota; kingdom Metazoa; phylum Chordata; class Mammalia; order Primates; family Cebidae; genus Cebus; species Cebus imitator. Next base: position 2,927,718 of record NW_016107499.1, on the reverse strand, counting down.
CAGCTCTAATTCCTGCCTTTCTCTTCTCCTACAGGTAGGTATAGCTGTTATCTGTTTATGTGTATATACACATTTTTTATCCTTATGTGTGTATGTGCACATATTTAAGAGTAGAAATTCATACTAATGGTGTATGTGAGTGCTTTGTTTTGCACAATTGATATTATATTTTAAATTTAGTCTATATTTTAATTTTTGGCATATATTCAATATTTCAAATATATAGGTATACATATTGCATATGTATGTAAGTCTGTTTTATATATGTATGAATACCTTTCTGCATTGCATTTTGCAATATGGTTATACCCTAAGTTTACTTAATCACTTTCTAATAATGCACACTTATGTTTTCTTAGTTTTTTCACTATTAAAAAAAGGTTTCCTGGGCATTAGTGTACATAATTTATTATGAACATTAAGGAGAATCATTAGAAAAATAAATAAAAGAAGTACTAAGATATTTTAAAAATGCATATTTCTATGTATTAGTTGTTTTCAACGTACTTTCTATAGAGCTATTTTAATTTCAACTCTCCACAACATTAGGCATTATTAAAGGCTGGTGGTTAGAATATGTTAATAATATTTTAATCTGCATTTCTTTTTATTAATGAGAAGATACACCGTTTTACTGACAATTTTTATTCCTATTTCTTCAGCTCCCATTTATAATTGTTTCACAATTATGTAATTGAGTTGCTTTTTATTTTCTTTATTTGCATTGTTGGATATGTATTTATATCCAGAGGATATCAATTCTCTGTATGTTAAACATGTGGCAAATGTTTCCTCTCAGTCTGTTGCCTGTCTTTTAACAATGTTAATGGTGAATTAGAAAATTAAATTTGATGTAGCCGAGTTTAGCAAAGTTTATTTCTTTTGCTTTTTATGTGTTCTTTAACTTTTATTTCTCTTGCCTAGTCACAAATATTTCATGCTAATTTTATTTGAATTCTTTTTAATTTTATAACATATGTACTTCAGAGATAGACTGCCTTTACTAACATCATATGTTATTCATGTAGCTTTGTGAGACTGAGAAAGAAAAATAATCTCTCTGTGCTTCTGTTTTCTAATACCATTCTGTACAGAAAACCTGGCAAAGATTTCAAGACAAATTTAAAAGCAATTGCAACAACAAAAAAAATAATTGAAAAGTGAGACCTAATTAAACTAAAGAGCTTCTGCACAGCAAAATAAGTTATTTACAGAGTAAACAGACAACCTACAGAATGGGAGAAAACACTTGCAAACTATGCAGTCCACAAAGGTCTGATATCCAGTATCTATAAGGAACTTAAACAAATCTACATGCAAAAAACAAAAGCAACCCTATTTTTCAGAATGGGCAAAGAGGCCAGCCACAGTGGCTCATGCCTATAATTCCTGCACTTTGAGAGGCTGAGATAGGTGGATCACCTTAGGTCAGGAGTTTGAGGCCAGCCTGGCCAACATAACGAAACACTGTCTCTACTTTAAAAAAAAAAAAAAAGTACAAAAATTAGCCAGGTATAGTGGTGCACGTTTAGTTCCAGCTTCTGGAGGCTGAGCAGGAGAATCACTCAAACCCAGGAGTAGGAGGCTGCAGTGAGCAGAGATCGTGCCACTGTACACCAGCCTGGGCAACAGAGTGAGAATTCATCTCAAAAAAAAAAAAAAAATGGGCAAAAAGAGCTTTGTTTTGCACAATTGATATTATATTTTAAATTTAGTCTATATTTTAATTTTTGGCATATATTCAATATTTCAAATATATAGGTATACATATTGCATATGTATGTCAGTCTGTTTTATATATGTATGAATACCTTTCTGCATTGCATTTTGCAATATGGTTATACCCTAAGTTTACTTAATCACTTTCTAATAATGCACACTTATGTTTTCTTAGTTTTTTCACTATTAAAAAAAGGTTTCCTGGGCATTAGTGTACATACTTTATTATGAACATTAAGGAGAATCATTAGAAAAAATAAATAAAAGAAGTACTAAGATATTTTAAAAATGCATATTTCTATGTATTAGTTGTTTTCAAAGTACTTTCACTCAACTTTTAAAAACCAAGAAATGCAATAAAAACAATTTGTTTCCAGTTTCACAGACAATACTTTTGCCATGCAGCATTTGATGACTAGCCCCTTATGGAAAAATATGAATCAAAAGTATTATAGATAAGAAGAAAAGTTGAATAAAAAACAAAACAGTGATGCAGAAACCATGATTATATCGCTGGTGAGCATAGAATTTACCAAAACAAAAAAATAGTTTTGTAAAATGGGATTCTATTACTACAGAATTTGAATACACTTTCTAATACACATCAAAGAAAAAAATTATATAAAAACATTCAACCTTGGAATTAAGTATTTCTCTCTAAAAGTATAGTTTAGAATCATTTCTAATATTTAATATAGAAACACGAATAAAATATATTAAAATTATAAAATAATGCTTTTAAGAATTTTATTACCTTCGTGGAATATGTTTTAAGAACCAGATAGACCATCTGGTGAAGCAATATTTATGTAATTTTGGGAATGTCTTCTGCTTATTTATCTACTCTGATAATCATGAAAATTAATATGGAAACTTTTAAATACATGTAATTTGTTCTCACTAATTACAACTTTTCTGTCCTCTGCCAGTTTCTTCCTCTTCTTTCTCTTCTTTTATCTGTATGAGTGTCTTGAAGCCTGCTTGTCAAATGATTTTACTGATAACTTCCAGGGGTCTGGCTTGAATCAATTTGCTATTCTTTTTTTAAAATAGTTTATTTATTGCCTGATGTTTTTATAATCCTGAACTTTTTGTTAAAAAATAAATTGATTGAATTAAAACAAAAATAAATATCTTATCCACTTGGTCACTGAATTTGGGAATAAAAATAATCTAAATAAACATTTAATTTTGTATATTTATAATTCTTTTACTATAAATTTATTTTAATACATTTATAAATGTGTTAAATGCACAATTTGATACATTTATACATGTGTTAAATGTACAATTTAATACATTTCTAATGAATAATTTATAGGGATATAAACAATTATATGGCATATTAATCATTAAACATAAAACATTTCTCAAGAGGTCATAGATATCAACAAATTTGATGATAATAAAGAAACAGATATATCTTTAACTTCAAGCTAACTCCTGAATTCCTGTTAGGGTTGGAATTAAGATAAATCCTACGAGGTAGCTGCAAACCCTGCATCAATCCCCAATTACTTGGACACCACTCCCTCCATAGTTTTAAACTCTATTATTTGAAAACATGACTGTCATCTCATATACGGCTAAATCCTAACACAGTCATTTACCTCACTTCACTATGATCAACAGCAAAGATGCCAAGAACAGTATGGTACAACAACAAGGTATTTTCTAACAACACCACAGAGGCATATGTGTATGGTGTATGACCAAAGGCTTAGGTTTGTGTGGAATGAATCTTTTTTTTTCTTCTTTTTGAGATGGAATCTCACTCTGTCGCTCAGGCTGAAGTGCAGTGGCACAATCTTGGCTCACTACAAACTCCAGCTCCTGGGTTCAAGTAATTCTCTGCCTCTGCCTCTTGAGTAGCTGGGATTACAAACACCTGCCACCATGCCCAGCTAATTTTTGTATTTTTAGTAGAGACAGGGTTTTACTATCTTGTCCAAACTGGTCTTGAACTCCTGACCTCCTGGTTCTCAGCCTCACAAAGTGCTGGGATTACAGGTGTGAGCCACTGCACCCGGCCGGAATGAATGTTTTTCAAGCAAAAAGAAATTCTGCCAAATTGAATAATTAAAATATTAGAACCTTGTACCTTGTCATTAAAAATTTTTGCCTTTACCAATGTGATAGAAGTGTCAGGTTCTGAAGTTTTTCATCATGTAAGACCATTACTTAATATTACTAATTATAAGATGTTAATTACTAATCCAGAACATGCAAGTATTTGTAGAACTTACTTGCTGGCTATATGTTATTGTATTCAAATTTATGAAAGCTTAAGCATAAATTAGCTTTCATAACACAGCTAATCTTATAGAATACATTTCAGTGTTCTCCTTTTAGAGAAGATGTATTTGCACATGAAAACAAAACTCTATGAGTCTTCAGTAGTTACTGCAGAATCCAATCAATTATCAGAAACTTTTACTACCCTGAAGTCTCCTATTTTAGACCCATTGGTCTAGCATTATGTAAATATCTAGGCTACCTAAAGGAAAGAGTATGATATATTACATACACTGAATCATTCTAATTGGGATGTTGAACAGTGAAACTTTCCAATTGTTTCCAATATGTGACACTTTCTAATTGTTCATTTTTAAAGTCTCTGATATGCATACCTAATTTATTCTAGCTCTTATTCCAAGTTTGGAAAAAAACAGAGGTGATGTTTTTTAAAAAACTTGTTTTACTTTATTTTAAAATAGGTACCATTATTTAAGATATCACAGAGGAGAAATCTGAGAGAAAAGATATAATGATGGTGCCCCAAAAAGCTAGGGAAGAACAAAGTTCTTGGAAAGGAAGTTATGGTGGGAACACATTTTTGAGAGCTTTTACCAATAAATGGAAAGGGGTTTAAAATATGGAAATTGTGGTCTCAGCAGGAGCAACTACCACATTCTCTGTAAAATAAGAGCATCAGGGATAAAAATGGTGTCAGAACAGTGCCCAGTAGACTCTAAAGATGCTTAAGAGTGAGGGCTTAAAGCTTTGAAGACATTTCGTGCAAGTAAAATGAGAGAGAGTAAAAATATGCAAAAAAGCCCACTTTAATAAAAAGTGAAAGAGAAATTGAAATATTTTTAAAAAATAGAAAGAAAAATGCAATTTGTCTGTGGAAAGAAATCCAGTGTGACTGCTGTATTTGTCGAAAAAATGTGAGATAGGTGTCACAGACTCCCTTATTAATTCTTCTTGTCCTACTTTTTTTTTTTTTCCTACCTTCTTTGCTTCTCCTCTTTCCTAAATTTCTGGCATGTGGTCAATATCCTTTGGAAGTAATTGCTACTGCTGCTGGATTTTATTTAGAGAAAGTGACAACACATATCTGTGCCTATGACATTTAACCCAGTAACTATGAAAGTAAAAGAGCATATTTACCAATGCCATCATCAACCTAAGAATCAAGAGAAGATTGTCTTAGTTATATTGCGAATATCTGAAAATATTAATGTATTACAATCCTACAAATATTGAGGCCCCAGAGGAAATTATATTTTATTTATATGGTAATTTAGTCACCTTTAACTTATAGTATAAACACATATGTATTTTACAAATGCATTATCTTTGTAATTAATTCTTTAAGCTTTCATTTTACTATAACTTTTCTGATTCACCAAATTCTTTTACATTTCATTAGAATCATGCATTACCAGGTAGGGATAATGAGTAATTTGCCTATAATGATTTATATCAGTGCCTAAGTGCTATACTTTTAATGTGTTTTGGTTAAATAAAGCATTAGGAATTAGCAAACCTTAATCTTCTTTCTCTGGTCTTAAGTATTCAATGTATTAATAGATAAATCTACTTGTACTTCAAAAATCTTCTCCTTAAAATATAGAATGGAAATGAATCATTACCATTGTCTTATCCAATGGGCATCAGAAGCACGTGCTAAGTTACTTTATTTATCTACAGCCAGTTAAAAATTTCTCTAACCCAGAATCATTGAACAATGGAATTTAGAGCTTTGTAATAAAAAGAAAAAAAGTTTTATTATGTACGTGTGCAAAGAAAACTAACAACTACTGGCAATAAGTGCCTTGCATTCCATTTATTGACAAATGACCTTACAGTGGAAGATTCTTGTAAGTCTGCAATTCTCCTGCACAGTACAGACGTGACTTATAATAAAAGAGTGCTGATTAAGAGCCTCTTTTGAACTATATCTTAGTGGTACAGAACCCATCTATCTTCATTAGGATGGCCTCTAAGGAATGTATTTGTTTCTAGCTCTACGGTAAAGTGATTAATGTAAAACCAACTGTAGCAGTTCATACCTATTTCTAGGACTCAAACTATGTTACCTCCTGTTACAGTTTATCTATTTCATGTTGAAACGCTCAAGAAGAGAAAAGAGGACTATGACTGGAGCAGCTCTTATTGTCATAAGATAACAAAAATAGAACTACCATGTGATTCAGGAATCCCACTCGAGTATTTATGCAAAGGAAAATAAATCAGAATGTCAAAGGGATACCTGTACCCCAATGTTTATTCACTATTCATGATAGCTAAGATATAGAATCATCCTAAATTTTCATCCACAGAAAAATGGATTAAAATAATGTAGTATATATGTGTAATACAAAATAATAAAATGTTGTTATTAATGACAACACGGATGAGCCCGGAGGATATTATGATATATGAAATAAGTCAGGCACAGAACACTAAGTACTACATGCTGTCACTTCTGTGTGAGAGATAAGCAAAAAAGTTTCAGCTCATGAAAGTAGATGATAGAATTGTGGGTATTAGGGGCTGGGAAGGGGAAGGAGAAGGGAATATAGGGAGAAATTGAGTAATGGACGCAAAATTACAGCTAAATAGGAGGAATAAATTCTGATATTCTGCATCACTGTAGAGTAAATATGTTTAACTATTTATTGCATATTTTCAGCTAGGTAGAAGAAAGAATTTTCAGTGTTTACAACACAAATAAATGATAAATGAAGTCATGAGTATGCTAATTATCCTTATTTTATGATGACACAGTGTATGTGCATATAGTAATATCACTCTGTATTCCATAAATACATACAATTATTATATGTCAGCTAAAAATAAAGAAAAAAGTAAAAGAAGACCAGGGTATTGGAAAATATTTACGTATAGAGTAACAAAGATGTGACTTAGCGTACACATCATGCAAGCCAGGATTACACCCTAGCACTTTGGGAGGCTGAGGTGGGAGGACTGCTTGAGGCTTAGGAGTTCAAAACCAGCCTGGGCAACATAGAGATAATCCATCTCTACAAAATTTTGTCATAAATTTACTGGGTATGGTGGTGTATGCCTATGGTCCTAGCTACTCCGGAGGCTGTGGTGAGAGAATTGCTTGAGCATAGAGGATCAAGGCTACAATGAGCCATGATTGCACCACTGTACTGCAGCCTGGATGACAGAGTGAAACCTTGTCAAAACAATAATAATAATAATAAATATAAAGATTTTGACTTATACAAAAATAAGCAATGTGAAGATATGCATTTAGAGGTTAGAAGTCATAAACTATGTAACTCAAATGAAAGTCATATTAGAAAATTATCTTTAAAATTTGAATATTTGAGTAATTAATTGGTTAAAAATAATATAAAAACTCAATGATAATGAAACTTTAACAATGAGACTGGATCAGGAAGTGTGCCACCTCATTACACATTCCAAAATGTAAAAACAATAATAATGACCCTATCTTTATTTATACCCTTGACATTTTGTTCATCATTTATTTGGGCATTAATTTTGCTTTTTAACCATTTGCGTCAAAATAATATTTATTTGGGTTGCCATGGCTTTTTGTGCCCTTTTAAATTTTGCACCTAAGGCAAGGCCTTTGGTCACCTTATTGTAGGAGAGTTGGGTGAGAGGTCACTGGAAAAGAAGAAGCAATATGACAAAGCATAGACAAAGATGAAAAGCAGTAGGACCTTACTAGATATATTCTAGATGATTTTTTTTCCAACATCTTAGGTGGAAGCTGACCCTTTGTAATACCATCTGCTTATTCCAAACTTCTTGGGGAAAACATCTCCATCTCCTTATTCCTGTTATGTTTTCCTGGGACTCACAGATCAGGTGGATTTTCATTCAGAGTAAAGATTGTATTTTTTTAAGTTGTGAAACATGGGCTCAAGATTGTGCTCTTCGCAGTTTTTCAGTAGTGGTGGTGGTTAGGAGGACAGTGTAAGATCCATCCTACCCGAGTTCAAGATTGGCCTTTGTACTATTGTAGTTCTCAGAAAACTAGGTGTCCTATCTAAAGTTTATGTAGGGCTCCAATGGGAGGTCTGGGAGAAATAGAGATTGAACTCATTGGTGTTAAGTATGTGTGCATTTAATAAGATTTTGGAAATATTTAAGGATGTAGTAGATAGGGTGAGATTAGAGTCTTTTAAAGTCCAGTAGGTACGTGGGACCCCTATTGGCCTGCTAGCAATTTAATAAAAAGATAGTTGATTATGTCTAGAAAGAGACGATCAAAGTATAATCAGGTAAAGCCAAAGGTGAGACTTTAGCCAAAATTGGTTGACTTCCTCATAGAGTTTGGTAAGTTTGCATTTAAGAATGATATTGTCCTGTTTCATTATTCAGATAATTGAGGGTGATAAGGAGAGTGTAGCTTTTACAAGAGTGCAAATCCCATTGTATGTTCTGAAAAGCTTTACCAATGAAGTAAGTTCCTTTATTGCCACAGAGAAATGATGAGATCCTTCAAACAGGGGAAAATATTTAAATAGAAGCTTAAGTCAAGCTAAAGTGATAGGAGCCTATTTATGAAGATGAGCTTCCAACCATCTGAAAATATGCACATTAAGTTTAGAACTATCAAAAAAAAAAATCCACAAAAGTTAAAAAGACAAGAAGACTTTATTGAAAACTTTTACTGTATTAAAGAGATATTAAACTCAAATCGGTTGAAAAAAATCATGACAGTTTTAAGCATTGTGTGAGCTACTGAAAAAGTAGTGGAAATATTGAGGGAGGGAAATTAGTTAATGTGATTAAGCAATAAGTGTTGGCTAATTGGTGCTTACCAAAGTTAGGCTGCTACCCTTTACCAAACACTAGGAGACAGGAGTGCTATCTTTCTTGAGCATCACATTTTCAAAGTGTGGATCTCAGTTCCTTGTGAAATGCATTTCTGAATTGTAAAAATGCCAAGGGACTGTGGAAATATATACATATCTCCTTCTAGGCCAGGTTGGTCTTGAACTCCTAACCTTGTGATCCAAGCGCCTCGGCCTCCCAAAGTGTTGGGATTACAGGTGTGATTCACCACTCAAAGGATGCAGAGAAAAAATTTACACTTGCAAGTTTTTGAAAATAAATACTCTTAAAAGAAAGGGATGTCAGTGACCAATGGGAGAAAGCCTGTTTACAGTTTAGAAAGGTTAAGGAGAATATTAGGACCATCAGGGTCAAAACATTTTTATACTGCCTCATACATGGAAAATGAGTGAAATGTATTTGCAAATGGACCAGAAGGTCTGGTAATTTTCTGTGCCCTATCTTTATATTTTGACCAGGATTTGTTTTGGAAGATGAGACAAGTTGAGGTGACCTACTTAACAAGAGGGCTGAAATGTAGAGTAGACGTTTGAAATTTTGCTAATTTATAATCTTCAGGAAGCCATAGACTATATTTTGGCAAGAAATCAAGAATCTAGCAGCTGTTCGAATATCTTAAAATGCCGTCTTACCTATGTAACAAACCTGCACATTCTGCACTGGTATCCCAGAACTTAAAGTATATATATTTAAAAAGTCATCTTAATTGATATCAGCCTTTTCCCATTAACTTTTAGTGTCAAATGACAGTATTTGCATGCCTTAAACTTCTTAGAAGTGCCTGGGTGTATCTGATTATATGAGTATTTTGTTCAAATATGACATTCCAGGCAAAGCTCTGCTTGTATAATAAATGATTTTAATTATAAACTACTAAAAAGGAGGACAGGTTCTTACTGAACTTATGCAAACAACCATGTTGCTATGGAAATAAGCATACTCAACAAGAGGTTTTGAATTGCAGGAATGGGTAAGGGAGAAAAAGATAAATGTTTTATTTCTATTTATAGAAGCATAGTCTAATAGGATTATAAATTATGAATACTTTAAGAGAAAAGAGAAATATGTCACTTACCTCCAAAAAACAAAACAATTATCACATCAATAATATTCTGAAATAAGCTAAATTTATTCCCTCATCAGCTCATTCATTTCTTTGTGATTAATATTTCTTCAATTCAAACTTGGTTTATCAATTTTACAGTCCCATCTGTTCCTCAATTAAAGTCCTGGAAACCTGGACATAGTACACTAGTATAGCTTCAAAATTCCTTAAGTGGTAACACTAGACGCTGTACCCAAAACTGCTTGGCATACTCCTTTTACACAGGGCTCTATGATAGTTCTTTGTTGAAAATAAAAGTCTGGCCTCTAGCTGATTTATAAGCACATTTGGGTAAGCATCAGTTTAAAAAATATATATCTGGAGGAAGATAACAAAAGACTTAACACACCTGTGATTAAATTATGGCTGATGATTTTAAAAAGTTGAAGATCTGATGAAAGCTCAGTATAAGAATAATGCAGCTGAGAAGAAAATTTGGTTATTTCTGTGGTATTTTTAAAAAGCCAATTTAAAAATTTTAGACAAAAAATATATAAAATGATATCATATATCATTTTTTGATATATACATCAAAAAATATATATATCATATATATACATCATATATATGATATCTATATGATATAATTGACCATGTATATAAGAAGAGTGGATACTGTATCTAATTTATTAAAATGAATAAATGTAAGCCTTACAGAGAAAAAAATTCTAAGATATAAAATACAATCATGAGTCATAACATACTATGGATATGCCTTAGAATATACCAAGAATCTAGTAACATTTTCAAGTAAGGAGATTTTGTAAATCTAGTTTTTGGAAGTAGGTCTCAAAATATGCTATACTAAGATGACAGCATAGGATAAATCAGCCTTTATTTCTATCTTAGTCCATTTGATACCGCTACAACAGAATATCTGAGGCTAGAAAATGTATAAAGAAAAGAGATATATTTTGCTAACAATTCTGGTGGCTGAAAACTGTAAGAGCGTGGCACCAGCATCTGCTAGACTTCTGCTAGGAACCCCATGCTCTGTCACACATGGCTGAGAAGTAGAAAGGTGAGTGGCATGTGCAAAGAGGCAAACATGAGGAAGAATCTCACTTTGTAGCAATTCACCCTCCCAGTAACTAATCGAGTCTCATGACTGGCATTAATCTATTCATGAGTGATCTACCCCCAAAACTCAAACATATTACATTAGGTGCCACTTCCCAATACCAATGGCAGTCACATTCCAACATGATTTTTGGAGGAAACAAACAATAGCAATTCTCCTCAAAAACAATCAAACAAAAAACAAAATTCTTTAAGTGGTAACACTAGACGCTGTACCCAAAATATAGGCAGCCATTCCCTTACCAGAATAATCCATATTAAGGGTTCAAGAACTCCGTAAAGCATTTGGAATAACACAGCAGAGCAGGAAAATAGAGAATATCCAAATAGAAAGAACCACCAGAGAGATCAGCATACATGAGACACAGAGATGCCTAGGAACCAAAAAAAAAAAAAAAAAAAAAAAAAAAAAACAGTGGAGGCAATAGGTATCAAACACATGATGAGAACCACTGTGGTGTCCACTTTCCTGCACTACAAAGGACATGAGCATCTCTTGCCATTGAAGTAACGAACAGCCATTCCTGGTATAAATCTACAAGGAGGATAATGCAGATTCACATCAATACATCCCAGAGAATTGATCACATTTACTTTGGGAAAGGAGCTACCACCTTTCCCAACCCCATGAATTTCCCAACCCTATGAATGCTCCAACCCTGGAGCTGTTGCTGCTCTGTCAACCACAGTCCAGATACATGTTTGGCAGCAGCATTGGGCCTGCCTACATTTCATAGCAATTATCATAGGAAGCTAGATTACACTTTATACCCCAGAACCAAGCCCTCACTATGTGTGCCAAGGTTCTGAGCACTAGTTCAGCCACCAAAGGGAGCTAGGCAAAGTCCCTAAAATCCCTAGCTCCACGCACCTCTGTGTCCCCATTCTCAGCTCCCCAAGCTGCTTCACAAGCATCCATGTCTTCTGTACTATTACCAGTGCTGCAGCAGGGGTGCCTGCACCAGTGACATTACCTTCTAGAATTTCAGAGCCATAATATTTCCAGTATCCCCATGTATTAAATCAGCTCTGCACTCATTAAACACTCATTCCATGAGGGACAATCATCAGACACAGGTACCACTGCTACCTACAACTCATATCCAGTGACAAGATGAATCCTCTTAGCCCCAACTTTCCTAGGGGGAGAAACAGAGATCAGGAGGACCTTAGCAGCCATAACCAAAGAAAACTCTAGCAACCCTCACCACCATTGCAGAAATCCACAATGCATTAGCCACTGAGAAGCTCTGCAATCTTTAACAACACTGACCTCAGCTGACAAAGCATCACAAAGACTAGGCACCTGGCATCATTATGGTTTTGAGAACAGATCCATCCAACTCAGCAAGCACACCTTTCACCTCCTCATAGGAGAAGGTCTTTCTACAGTGAAACTAGCTGGTAAAGTCTGCAAAAAGTGACTGCTCCAAAAAATGCACAAACATCAATGCAAGGCAACAAGAAGCATAAAAAGCCAAGGAGATACAACATTATGAAAAGAATAAAATAATCAAAGAAATGGAGATAGAGAAACTGTCTGATAATTCAAAAGAATTGTTTTTTAAAAACTCAGCAAAATAAGAAAACAATCTGAGAAAAAAATCAATGACATCAGGAATATAATCAATGACACAAATTGGAAGTCTCACAGAGATGTTGACATTTATTTATTTGTTTGTTTGTTTATTTTTGAGATGGAGTCTTGCTCTGTAGCCCAGGCTGGATGCAGTGCAGTGGTGTGATCTTAGCTCACCGCAACCTCTGCCTCCTGAGTCCTGGTTCAAGCAATTCTCCTACCTCAGTCTCCAAAGTAGCTCAGATTACAGGCATGAGCCACCATGCCTAGCTAATTTTTGTATTTTTTAGCAGAGTCAGGGTTTCACCATGTTGGCCAGTCTGATCTTGAACTCCTGATGTCATGATCCACCTGCCTTGGCCTCCCAAAGTGCTGGGATTATAGGCGTGAGACACTGAACCCAGCCTTGACATTATTCTTTAAGTCAAAAATAAATTATAGACTGAAAGATACAATAAGTAAAATAAAAATATAACAAATATCATCATCAGCAGAATTAATCAAAAAGAAAACGGTATCTGTAAACTCTATGACAGGTTATTTGAAAACATACAGTCAGATTTTAAAAAAGAATATAAAGGTAAAAGAAAGCTTATGAGATTTATAGAACAGCATCAAATGAGAAAATATTCAAGTTATAGGTGTTCAATAAGAAGAGAGAAAGAAGTGGACAACTTAAAGAAATAATAGCAGAAAACATGTCAAATTTTGAGAAAGATGTAAATATACCAAGACAGAAATGTCAAACTACAATCTTCATCAACATTTTCCTCAGCTGACAAAATATCACATAGACTACACAGCTGGGACCATTACGGTTTTCAAAACAGATTCACCTGACTCAGCAAGCATACCTCTCACTTCCTCATAGGAGAAGGTCATTATACAGTGAAACTAGCTGGTAAAGTCTGCAAAAAGATCTAATCTAAACAAAAAATACACTCAGGCATATTATAATCAAACTCTCAGAAATCAAAAATAAATAAAGAGAATTCTAAAGAAGCAAGAAAAAAGAATACAAATCACATACAAGGGAGTTCTGATAAGGTTATAGAAGATTTCTCAAGAGACATTTTATAAGCCAGGGGAAATGTTTAAAAACAAGTTATGTGAATCCACAATTGAAAATATCTGGCCTGGTCACCTACAAAGGGTAGCCCATCAGACTAACAGTGGACCTCTCAGCAGAAACTCTATAAGCCAGAAAAGATTGAGAACCAATGTTAAATATTCTTAAAGAGAAGAATTTTCAATCCAGAATTTCATATCCGGCCAAACTAAGCTTCATAAGTGAAGGAGAAATAAAATCCTTTACAGACAACCAAATGCTCAGGGATTTTATTATCACCAAATATGCCCGCAGGAACTCCTAAAAAAAGTAGTAAGTGTGGAAAGTAATAACCAGTACCAGCCACTGCAAAAACACACCAAAATATAAAGAGCAATGACATTATAAAGAAACTGCATCAACTAGTGTACAAAATAACCAGTTAGCGTCATGAAGATAGAATCAAATTCACACAAAGCAATACTAACTTTAAATGTAAATGGACTAAATGCTCCAATTAAAAGACAGAGACTGGCAAATTGAATAAGGAGTCATGACCCATCGGTGTGCTGTATTCAGGAGACCTATCATATGTGCAAAGATGCACACAGACTCCAAATAAAGGGACTGAGGAAAATTTATCAAGCAAATGGAAAGCAAAAAAAAAAAAAGTCTGTCTCTGATGAGACAGACTTTAAACCAATAAAGGTTAAAAAAGAAAAAGAAGGGCATTACAAAATAGTAAAGGGAACAATTCAGCAACAAGAAAGACTTAACTCTTCTAAATATATATGCACCCAATACAGGAGCACCCAGATTCATAAAATACATTCTTAGAGACCTACAAAGAGACTGAGACTCCTACATAATATTAGTGGAGACTTTAACACTCCACTGTTAGTATTAGACAGATCAATGAGACAGGAAATTAACAAGGATATTCAGGACTTGAACTCAAATCTGGATCAAGTGAATCTAGTAGACATCTACTGAACCCTTTACTCCAAATCAGCAGAACATACATTCTTCTGTATGTATAAAAGTGCCACGTGGCACTTTTCTAAAATCTACTACATAATTGGAAATAAAACACTGCTCAGCAAATGCAAAAGAACTGAAATCATAAAAAACAGTATCTCAGACCACAGTGCAACCAAATTAGAACTCGTGATTAAGAAACTTACTCAAAACCACACAATTACATGGAAATTGAACAACTTGCTCCTGAATGACTCCTGCATAAATAATGAAATTAAGGCAGAAATCAAGAAGTTTTTTGAAACCAATGAGAACACAGAGACAACCAACCAGAATGTCTGGGACACAGCTAAAGCAGTGTTTAGAGGGAAATTTACAGCACTAAATGGCTACATCAGAAAGCTAGAAAGATCTCAAATCAACATCCTAGCATAACAATTAAAAGAGCTAGAGAGGCAAGAGAAAACTAGTCCAAAAGCTAGCAGAAGATAAGAAATAACTAGTATCAGAGAACTAAAGAAGATGGAGACATGAAAAACCCTCCAAAAACTCAACAAATTCCAGAGCCAGTTTTTTGAAAAAATTAAAATAGATAGACTGCTAGCTAGACTAAAAGGAAGAGAATGAAATAAAGAAAATGAAAAATGATAAAGGGAATATCACCACTGATCCCATAGAAATACAAACTACATCAGAGAATACTACAAACACCTCTATGCAAATAAACTAGAAAATCTAGAAGAAATTGATAAATTCCTGGATGCATACACCCTACCAAGACTAAATCAGGAAGAAGTCAAATCCCTGAATAGACCAACAATAAGCTGTGAAATTGAGGCTGTAATTAGTAGCCAACTAACCAAAAAATGCCCAGTTCCAGATGGAGTCACAACTGAATTCTACCAGAAATACAAAGAGGAACTGATCTCATTCCTTCTGAAACTATTCCAAACAGTTGAATTCCCTAACTCATTTTATGAAGTCAGCACCATCCTGATACAAAAACTGGGAAGAGACATGACAAAAAAAAGAAACTTCAGGCAAGTAGACCCAATGAATATCAATGCAAAAACCATCAGTAAAATATTGGCAAGCTAAATCCAACAGCACATCAAAAAACTTATTCAACATGACCAAGTTGGCTTCATCCATGGGATGCAAGCCTGATTAAATATACACAAATCAATAAATGTAATCCATCACAAAAACAGAACCAAAGGAAAAAAACACATGATTATCTCAATAGATACAGGAAAGACCTTTGATAAAATTCAACATCTCTTCGTGTTAAAAACTCTCAATAAACAAGGTATTGATGGAACATATCTCAAAATAACTAGAGCTATTTATGACAAACCCATAGCCAGTATCATATTGAATGGGCAAAAGCTGGAAGCATTCCCTTTGAAAACTGGCATAAGACAAGGATCCCCTCTCTCACCACTCCTATTCAACACAATTCTGGCCAGGGCAATCAGGCAAGAGAAAGAAATAAAGGTATTCAAATAGGAAGTGAAGTTGTCTCTGTTTGCAGATGACATGGTTTTACATTTAGAAAACACAATAAACTGGGCTAAAAAACTTTTTGAACCTACAAGAAACTTCAGCAAATTATCAGGATATGAAATTAGTGTGCAAAAATCACAAGCATTCCTTTACACCAACAACAGGCAGGCAGAGAATCAAATAATGAATAAACTCCCATTAATAAGCAGTACAAAGAGAATACAATACCTAGGAACAGAGCTAACAAGAGATATGATGGACCTCATCAAGGAGAACTACAAACCACTGTTATAGGAAATAAGAGAGGACACAAACAAATGAAAAAACATTCCATTTTCATGGATAGGAAGAATCAATATCATGAAAATGATCATACTGCCCAAAGTAATTTATAGATTCAATGTTATTCCCATCAAACTACTATTAACATTCTTCACAGAATTAGAAAACCATTTTAAATTTCATATAAAATCAAAGAAGACAATCCTAAGCAAAAAGAACAAAGTGGGAGGTATCATGCTACCTGACTTCAAATTATACTAAAAGGCTACAGTAACCAAAACAGCATAGTACCAAGACAGACATACAGACCAACAGAGCAGAACAGAGACCTAAGAAATAACACCTCACATCTACGACCATCTGATCTTCAACAAACCTGACAAAAACACTCAATGCGGAAATGATTTCCTATTCAGTAAATGGTGTGGGGAAAACTGGCTAGCCAAATGCAGAAAACTGAAGCTGGACCCCTTACTTAAATCTTATACAAAAATTAACTCAAGATAGATTGAAGACTTAAATGTAAAGCCCAAAACTATAAAAACCTAGGCAATACCTTTCAGGATATAGGCATGGGCAAAGACTTCATGACAAAAATGCCAAAAGCAATTCCAATACAAGTGAAAATTGACAAATAGGATCTAATTAAACTAAAGAGCTTCCCCACAGCAAAAGAAACTATCATCAGAGTGAACAGGTAACCTAAAGAATGGGAGAAAATTTTTGCAGTCTACCCATCTGACAAAGGTCTAATATTCAGAATTTACAGAAATTAAACATAACTATGAGAAAAAAACAACCCCATCAAAAAGTAGGCAAGGGATATCAACAGACACTTCTCAAAAGAAGACATTTATGTGGCCAACAAACATATGAAGAAAAGCCTAACATCACTCATCATCAGAGAAATGCAAATCAAACCACAATGTGATACCATCTCACACCAGTCAGAATGGTGATTATTAAAAAGTCAGGGAACAATAGATCCTGGCGAGGCTGTGGAAAAATAGGAACACTTTTACACTGTTGGTAGGAATGTAAATTAGTTCCACCATTGTGGAAGACAGTGTGACAATTCCTCATAGATCTAGAACCAGAAATAAAATTTGACTCAATAATCCCATTACTGGGTAAATACCCAAAGGAATGTAAATAATTCTACTATAAAGACATGTGCACACATATGTTTATTACAGTACTATTTACAAGAGCAAAGTCATGGAACCAACCCAAATGCCCACCAATGATAGACTGGATAAAGAAAATGTGATACATATATACCATGGAATACTATGCAACCGTAAAAAGGAATGAAATCATGTGCTTTGCAGGGACATGAATGAAGCTGGAAGCCAACATCCTCAGCAAACTAACACAGGAAGAGAAAACAAAACACTGCATATTCTCAATCATAAGTGGGAATTGAACATTGAGAACACATGGACACAGAGAGGGGAGCAGCACACACCGGGGCCTATTGGGGGATGGGGGTGAAGGGAGGGAACTTAGAGGACAGGTCGATAGGTTTGTTACATATGTATACGTGTGCCAGGTCAAACCACCTGGCACACGTATACATATGTAACAAATCTGCACGTTCTGCACATGTATCCTATTTTTTAAGAAGAAATAAAGAAAATAACAACAGAGGAGGCAAACAGAAGACTAAATGTATAGGTAATACCTTAATTTTTTTGAATTTTATTTTAATTGATAATATTTGTATATAGTTTTGGGGTACAATGTGATGTTTTGATATATGTTTACAAAGTGGAATGAATAATCAGGCTAATTAACAATTCCATCACCTCACATACTTATTCTTTTTTGGTGGCAAAAACACTTAAAATCTACTCTTTAAGCAGTTTTGAGATAAACAATGCATAATCATTTTAAAAAAGAAAAAATATGTGGCCTAGAATACACTGTATTAAAATTAAATAGTAAAGCTGTGGTTAATATTTTTTAAATAACTGGATTTGTAATTGGTAACACTATGCTATTATTATTTAATATAAGATAAAGCAGCACCAGAATTCTGATAAATAAATCATAATTGACAATAAGGACATTGACATATCTTTAGGAACTTTTTATATAGCATTAAAATTAAGAAATGTTTATATGAATAACATTTTACTTATACATGTTTAACATAGGAAAGATTAAATAACATATCTGAATTGAGGATACTTACCAAGCTTCTTAACAATAGTAACATTAGAAATCTAATTAGTTCTAGCAATTCTTTTTAAAAAGTGCAAAAAAGATTTTGTGTGTGTGTGTATGATCATCTAGGAGTCCACCGGGAAATCTTTGAAACAGTTTTTGGTTTTCAAAACATTACTTAGAATGCCATTTGAAATGGCAAAATACTAAAATTTGTCAAAAGATCTGAAAACTTGATTAAATAAGACCTGGCTTATTGAGAAACAATACTTGACTGCTAAAGTGAAACAAAATTTATTGCAAGTAAAGAGTAAAAGAGGTGACATAATTAAAAAGAAACCCACTTTTTTGTTGTCTTTGCTTTCTTAAATAATCAAGAACATATTAAAGTCAATATAAAACATAGGAAAGACATAGAATGATAACACATAGGATCTTTTCCTTTTATTCAGATTACTCAGAAGATAATGAAAAATCTTTCCAAACTCTTATTCAGAGAATACCAATAATCCAAGAAGCCTCTAAAAAATTGTAATAGAAAAAAAACCAAATTCCAATTTTGTAGTAGGATATATTGGATGCTAATGTTCTTTCTGAAAATCTTATAAATAAATTCACTAAATGTTAGCCATCTTTGACCAAGCAAAATAAAATTTTCTCTCCAAGTCTCCAAACATTTCAGTTTCTATCTTCAACTATAAAATCTTGTTCAAGTGTCTATATCCACCCAGGCTTTGACCTACACATTTCTCTGATTATGGAAGAACCAGCCATTTCACATTACAGCAATACTATGCTCTTTTTTCTTAACAAAAATGCACCCTGTATATCTTGCACGGTGACATTTCTCTCTGCTTCTAATCCTCCTATTCACATATATACATATTGGCTATGATGTTTAGCCAATATAGTTTTGCCTTCACCGAGAAAACTAAAAAATGGATAATTGTGAACTGTCAAACACTAGCATTTGCAGCAGGCTAGCATAGCTTATGAATATACATCTCCGGAAGTTTTATAGACATACATGTCTATTTTTTACAACCTCTCTAAATGGCAAAAATGAACAAGGGCATGAAAAGACCCGAATATGTGTGCTCTATAAAAATAAGAGATAAAAAGTCTATAACATTTTTAATATCACAAAGTGTAGAAATAGTAAACTTGCATGGAAGTACAGGTTGCATTTTTCCAAATGAATTTATGCTTTTATGAAAGAATATTTAAATCAACCACTTTAAATTCTTGGGAAATTTAGTAAATGCAAGTTTCCAAGTGTAATTTGCATGTAAAATGTTTTAATGCTTGTGATATTTTATATATGTATATATAAAATATATACACATATACATATACATGTGTGTACACACACACACACACACACTCTACAGGCTTAACAATGTTGGGTCACTTTAAACCTCAGAAGTAGGCCTTAGAAAGCAAAATCTCTCTTTCTCCTACGCTTCTTTCATCGGCTTTTTTTTTCTGCCAAAGGCAGACCCTCCCTCGCCTTTCTGTCTCAGGGCTGGACATAAATAAATCCTTTGATGTATTTTGCATGAGGTGGTTCCTAAAACCCCCATTTTCAGAAGGAGTCCTAACCTGGGGGAGGAAATGCTGCACGGAGAGGCCGAAAAGAATCTGAACAAACAGGCCTTGCTGGACTCCTACCCTCAGTCTGTCAGTATTCAATAATACTCTTTTTGTCCAATCACATTTCTACACAGTTGTTCACGATTAAATAGATCATGCCTATGTAACGAATCTCTGTAAAATTCCTGAAAGAATGGGCATAGAGAGCTTCTGGACAGCTGAACTCGTGAAGCCTTACAAGAAGGTGAACAAGAATTCATTCATGGTCTGGGTAAGTGGTGCACCTCCACTCCTTGGGAACAAAAGCTTCCATGCATGGGAAACGTCTGGACTCCCTTATGTAGCTCTTCATCTGGCTGTTTATTTTTTTATTAAAATACCCTTTTTAATGAATCACTAAATGCAAGTAAGTGTTTTTCTGATGTTTGTAAGCCACTCTAGCAAATTAACTGAGCCAAAAGAAAGAGCCGTGAGAACTCCAACCTGAAATGGGTCAGTCAGAAGTCCCAGAGGTTAGGTTAGGATTGTGACTGACGTCTAAATGGGGTAGTCTTGTGGGACTAAGCCTTCAACCTATGGGGTCTGACGCTATTGCCAGGTTCACAGCTTCAGCATTGAATTGGATTGGAGGACATCCACCTGGTGTCCACTGCAGAACTGATTGCTTGCTTGTGGGTGGGGAGAAATCCTCCCGCATTTGGTCACAAATCTTCTATGTTGATTGTTGTAATGTGAGAACAGAGAAAAAGAGTTTGAGTTTTTCTTGCACTCAATGCTTTCTTTTTCTCTTTTTTTTCTTCTTAAGCAGTGATGTTTACGATAAAAGTCAAATTTTGAAAATGACTTCATAAGAAGGAAAAAGTCAACAGTTAAATATCAACTGCTTCACATTACCTTATCAACAGTATTTACAACTGTTTCTATATTTAACGTAATCACATAAGAACCCTGCAAAATATGTGAATCTATTATTTAAAATAATTTTATAACTTTTCCAAAACTATGCTAATGCCTTTTTTCCTTAAAGAGAATTTTATTAATTTATGTTGTCACCAAGGTCCAAAATCCTCTCAAAGGAAATATTAGAATTAATTTTTTTCAGGTTTACAGCTGAGATGTTCACAAGCCATAGCTAACAGTCTGTCTTGGGAATAATTACTGGTAATGGGTATCCAAGGGAAATTATTGCCTGCTGCTGTGAATTAGGAGTGCCACAGGTGGTGTTCATCAATTGGAATGGGTTGCAGAGAGTAGCAGTCTGAGCCAACACTGCTTAAGGTTGATTTGTGAAACCATTGTTTCTGGATACTTCAAACCTAAATTGACTACTTATTATAATGACCTACAATTATTTTCAAGCAAAACAAAATGATGCGTACATAAAGCAAAATACAGATTTAGCATTATGTTTTTAACATGTGACAGAAGAATGCCTTCACGTTGTGGGAGATACCAACTTTAACAAAGATTTCTAAGTAAATGTGAAGTATTACAAATTAAAGCTAATGGTGGGTGTTATAGGTCACTTTGGTTTATCTCTGAATGGTTTTAAAATAATTATTAGTAAATTGCATTAATTTGTTACTCCCTGTTATACATGTCTAAACATTTCAGTGTATATCTAAATAGCATTATTAATTTAACTTTATTATGAGTGCTATTTATGACATTAGTTAAGAACAATTTATAATATATCATCAGTGAATTGCCTAAGTGTGGTCTGTGGCTCAAAATATAGAATTACCCGAATGCTACTGTGTTGGTTGTTCTTTACAGTGTTAAAACCCCTCAACTGCATCTTCACAATTTAGTTGACTAGAAAAATACAACATAGAAAATGACATTTCGAATAATGTCAAGTTATTTGGAGATAATTATTTCAGTGTCACTAAACTGATTTTTTAAAATATAATTACATAATTATAAATATTTTTGAGGTAAATTATTTTAGACAAATATTCAGGTCACTCTGCTACCTTAAATTAAAATTATAAATGTCAATTATATTATCTTTCTGATTGCTGATTATCCCTAGTTTTGCATTAGAAATAAATTTGAATTCGAGGATAAAAGTAAGTACACATATTTTAAAATACAAAAACAAATAATTTGGTGTACTGGCAGACAAACAAAAAACTGGAAGGTCCAATTGGGAAAAGATGTGGATTTTCAGTTAGTTCTGCCATCATAACAAGCATGCTAAATAAATGCAAAACTAATTAAAGTTCATTTGCAGATGTAATTTCAGAACACTTACCAAAGATAAACAAAACACATTGTAAAAAATAAAACTATTTAAAGAAAAACTGTAAAAAAAAGATTAAAAATAAGAATGTTATCAGAAAATAAATTCAGAGTTTTAAGTAAAAATTCAAAATAAAAGGTAAAAAAACAGTTACAATTTCATAAGCACAAGTAGATTGTTTGGCATGCCATTTGCTTAGCTTCATTCATAAAGAGTTATATACATGGCCCTGTTGCATGTTGAAAAAATAAAAATACAATTATTGTCATTCAATTAATATGCCTTGGATAAAGAGATAACATGATTCATCTGAGTTGTATGAAATAAAATAGATATAATTTAAACAAAATGCATAAAGATTTTCTTATTAAAGAAGCTGTCTTATTGAGACAATATTTTCTCATAAAGTGGCTAGTGTAGTTTCTTCAAAGTACATAAAGTTCTCTTACATTATTATCTCACTGTTATAACTCGATTTAGTTAACACTAGTGAAGATCTTGAAATTAAGACAGAGTAGGAACTTCCAAAAAGCTCTCTGAACATTGTAAGTGAAACTTCCAGCAACCACAGGGTCTAATGGTAGTATTCCCATTAAGTAATGGTGTGATCCCCTTACAACAAATTATAAAAATATATTACCAAGATAATTTTAGGATAAAAAAATTTAATTTATCAATAAGTGCCCAACCAGGAAATAAATTTCTCTGGGTATTCAAAAAAGAGGGACTTTAATGCAGGGGATTGGTTATTAATGTGGTAGGTCAAGAAGCTGAACCAATGTCTATAAAGCCATGCAGATCCTAGTAGTAGAATGCTTCTTACACTCCTGGAGGAACAAATTGAAGATATAGTATTTCGGAAACCCAGAAGCCAGAGAACTTGCAAAAGCTGGAATTGTGATAGGTCTTCGTTAGGAATTTACCCATCTACTGCTTGAGATGCAACCAAAGGCAAAGAGAGGGGTAGAAATCCATGGACTCCTCCCTTCTTGGGTCCTTCAATTTCCCATGCTGGTCTCCCATTGACCAAACTCAGGCAGAAGTCCTCTGGGTTTACCATAGATGAGGACTATTCATCTTGAGAAATGGTGCACAGCAGGAGAAAGACAGGACTGTTTCTTAGGAACAAGACACAGGGCAAACAGAAATATCAAGAACAGATGACATAGAAAAAGGGTGGAGGGAAATTTTAGACAGGGTAATAAGGGTAAACCTTTCTGAAAAAGTGATACTGAGATGGCTGTCTTAGGGGCGTCCACATTTTATTTAATCATTCTTTGATTTTTGGCTTTGTTTGAAGTTCTCTTCTCAGAAACTGTGCTATAAATGGCTAAATTTTTTTCTGTTTCCTTTTATCAGTTCCTAACTATACAATGGGCCAATTTTTTTTTTCTTTCTTTTTTTTGAGATGGAGTTTTGCTCCAAGGCTGGAGTGCAATGGCACAATCTCGGCTCACTGCAACCTCAACCTCCCAGGTTCAAGCAATTCTCCTGCCTCAGCCTGCTGAGTAGCTGGGATTACATGCATACACCACCATGCCCAGCTAATTTTTTGTATTTTTAGTAGAGACAGGGTTACTCCATGTTGTCCAGGCTAGTCTCGAATTCCCGACCTCAGGTGATCCTCTGGCCTCAGCCTCCCAGGGTGCTGGGATTACAGGCATTAGCCACCACACCTGGCAAATGGGCCAATTTCTTAAGGATTTTCATATACACTTTATAAAAGCATTTCCAAGAAAGAATTATTGTACACTTCCAACAATACTGTAAGAATGTGTCTAATTTCTAAATTTTTCAAGACATGGGATATTTTCATCACTGACTTAATGTGAAAGCCAAAAAACAACTCTAGAAATACAAATTTTAAAAAATCTTCATAAAGAACTCAAGGCAGCTGAAGTCAAATAAATATTGAAAATAAATGGAAACTCTACCTAATTCAAAATGCTGGAATGAGTTTGGATATATTTACCCAATTTTGAAGATAAGATTCTCTTTAAACAAAAATGTCAAAAGACAGGCCTACATAAAATGGCATCACTAAGCTTTAGTTCTGAATTACTTCTAAGAGTCACTATGGCACTGTTTAGAATAGACTATAAAAGACCTTCCTATTGTTTAAAGGCAATGCTACCCTATATTTTCCACTACAATATAATGGCGACTAATGGAGTATTATTAGTACTTTCCATTCAACCTGAGAGTTTGAGCCGTCTGTCTCCTGTTAGAGATCTGTGAAGGATTTGGTGAGTCTTTCATTTCACATTTCTTTCCTTCAGCAGTGACAGCTTTTTCATTTCCTGCCTCCTGCAGATTTAACCAATAGCCACAGTTGACCTTTATCTCAATGTGTAGCTTACTGTTCATCCATAGTGAAATGTACTGTGTTAGTAATCATTTTCTTTTAAAATCATTTTAGTTTGTCAAAAGGGCAGATTTTAAAGAGCAGAAACAAACTCCCTTAGGGTTACTTACAGGCTGTATAAACTATCTTTCATACTATTCAACCTTTAACCTACAAAGGCCTTTTTTAAACTCTATGTCTCACGCCAACTGGATTAAAAAGAGTATGAAACAATGCTTTCTGTCAGTCATTTTCCTGCAGTGTTGAAGGAATTCCCCATTATGAGCTGAATGTTTGAAAATAAACATGCTAAGTGAATGTCACTTTTGTATATCCACACAAAAATCCTCCTAATACTTTATAATTTATATTATTGGATATTACATATTCACACATTATTGAAGCCACATGATATATTAAGAGGGAAAGGATATGGTATAAATCCATCGACACTTATTTCTCTAATTTTCCAATTTATTTCTTTTTCAAAATTTTAAATATTTTATGCAAATTTTATAGCTTCATTTGCACTTATGGGTCACCACATGATACCTTCCCTACTCTTTTGCAAATTTGAGATTTTCACCCTACATAATGTACACATAAAGCTTATTCTTGGAATCTCTGGTAAAATGAAAGACAGTTACTACAAGGAAACCTCACTATTATGAAATAAAGTGACAGGAGCTAAAATCCTCTTTGGTTTTTCCGAAAACTGCTATATATAGTCCCTATCAATCAATTAGGCACACCAAAAAAAAAAAAAAAGAATAAAAACATAAAACACATTCCTCATACATTGTGTTTTTACTTATGTTCACACAGAACAACACAAGTTCTACTTGTTTTAATAATTCGCTGTCAGCTTAAAGAGAGTTTGAAATATCACTAGCCTACAATTGAGGGCTCTCTCTTGTAGATAGCTGGATCATGACTGACGTGTAATTTCCAAGTACAAACTATGTCATGAAGTTAGAGTAACTAAGGCGTGTGTGGGAAGCAGAGTCATGGGGCCTGTTTGGATAGAACTTAGAAGGATTATGAAGTAGGCAGAGCAGAAAGTGGTTTGTGTGAGTTTTAAGACTTGAGCTCAATGACAAAGTGCCGAGTCTGTCCTGCAGACTCCAGCCAAGCGAAGGATGAAAAGAGTACACAGACACAGGTATTTTGCATATGAGGGCAGCTAGGGGACCACATGGCTTAGCACTGCAAATGAGAAAGTGCGGCCCTGGAGATGCTCACATTTGTTTAGCACAGATTTAATGACAAAAGCTTAGAGCAAACACAGTTTGTGTGTAATTAACTTTGTTGCCCCCAGAGTAGGGGGAAGTCCTATGTCTGGGTGATCAAAGGTCAGTTTTAGGACAATGAGTAAACAAGCTATTTGTATAAACTCCCCTACATTCCCTTGTACCTAATCCTTGTCCTTTGCCTCAGTGTAAAAACAGCCACCTTCAGCTCACTCTTCCCTGAAGCTTACGTAAAACCTCCCAGACTTCCAAGGTTTACATCTTTCCTATAATTTTTCCAAGAACCCTGACCAATCACCTACAACAAAGGTCAACTATAACCTCAATTGCTTGGGTAAATTACACTCATTAAATAAACATTGGCTCTAATTCTAATTGGGGATGACAAACAAATTAATTTTTACTCATTATGGGAATGTGCTGTGCTTTGCCATGATGCATACACTGTATTGTTAAGAATCAATAAAGGCGCCATATAAACAGATCAGAATTATTTTACTTGAAATTTTGATAAATGTTTTTGGGAATAATTTTTGAAATCTATATAGACAGCAACAGGAAGTTGATTTAATATTAATATATAAATTCAAACCATTTAATGGCATCTATAATAGTCAGTAATAACCTAGTCTGAAATAAAGTACAATCATCCCAGGCTAGAGTTTTTCAACAAGAATCATTTAATAATAAGGCATTCACCCTACCTTTAACAACTTCTCAGCCACATGCTAAAAAACAACAAAGACAGAGAGAAATTCAATATAGTTTAACAACTCTGATAGAGGAATTATATAGTAAAAGCATAGTTGCCAGAAATCTAACCCTGTTTTGATCAGGAATTCTCAGAGAACATTGGAACAGATACTTGATAGTGTCTACTTTCTTTAATTGCAATGTTAATTCAATAAAAGTCCATTACAACAATTCATTAGAAGTTACTTCTTGAGTTTTCTAACTAACCCCACTTGGATGTGGCAC
Organism: Cebus imitator; assembly: GCF_001604975.1. Taxonomy (NCBI): domain Eukaryota; kingdom Metazoa; phylum Chordata; class Mammalia; order Primates; family Cebidae; genus Cebus; species Cebus imitator. The sequence continues at coordinate 2,900,750 of NW_016107499.1, read as the reverse complement.
TACATTAATCCAGCTTATATTGAATTTCATCTCTGGTCCATCATGCTTAATAAGATCAGTGTCATATTTTAAGTGACAAATTTATTTATATGCAGAAGTTATAGTTATAAATACATTGTCCTGATGAAAAAACACATAAGCTCTATGTATGTGATGAATAAATTACCATAAAAGAATACAGTGATTCTTTTATATTCTTTTAAAAGAATATAGAATCACTGTATTCTTTTATGGTAATTTATTCATTTATTTTTTAATTCACATGGTTATAACTAAATGTGAAAATATTTATTAGCAAGACACAATATTATGAGCACTCTTTATAAGCTGGATAAAAAGAAATTGTTCCTGAATCCTATGAAAATTGTGTGTAAAGAGTAAAATATGTTAATTAGATGCCAATAGTTATATACAAAATGCACTTTTTGAAACAGATATATAAAAGTGTCCTTTCATGGAAGTGACAATAGAAAATTGCCTTTCAAAAACATCTATCCCTTTTTCTTACAAGGTCTTAACTGAAGTAAATTATCTATGAGTATGCTGCCTTGATTAATCTGTCCAACAGAGACTAAGATCAAACCCATTCAATTTGTTCATGCAGCATTTAATTAAGGTGAACATCAGCAGGACTTCAAGAGAAAGAATAAGGCCATCTTGTAATAATGACTTCAACAATACCTTTCACGAAGAGTTGCTACATTTAACATGTAAGAATACAGAATCTCCAGCTAACATGAATTTCAGATAAATACTCTTTAAAATAGAAGTATGTTCCTTATATTGCATGCAGCATGCCTGTAATAAAACATTCTTTATTTTTTATGTGATACTTGAATCTATGTGAACATCCTGCGTTTTATCTGGTGAGCTTACCCCCCAGAGTCTCTGAACCAAACTAACTAAACAAATCATATGCCATCTGTGTCTACATTAGACACCCATTTGGCTTTTTTCTTTTTAATTATTGTATTGATCTTTCCTTTGTCACAGGTATTAATTCAGGAACTGAAGGACATATTTGCAATGCACAGACTTTTCTTTGGACTACAAAGGAAAATTCTATCCCTCATAACAACCACAAACAAAGAATTGAGATTGACTTGAGTAGTTTCTATGGCCAAGGTGAGATGATTTATCACTTGAGCCAAAGAAAGGGATAGATTTCTTTTTCTTTCTTTCTTTCTTTCTTTCTTTCTTTCTTTCTTTCTTCTTTCTTTCTTTCTTTCTTTCTTTTTTTTTTTTAAGACGGAGTTTCGCTCTTGTTACTCAGGCTGGAGTGCAATGGCGCGATCTTGGCTCACCGCAACCTCCGCCTCCTGGATTCAGGCAATTCTCCTGCCTCAGCCTCCTGAGTAGCTGGGATTACAGGCATGCGCCACCATGCCCAGCTAATTTTTTGTATTTTTAGTAGAGACGGGGTTTCACCATGTTGACCAGGATGGTTTCGATCTCTTGACGTTGTGACCACCCACTTCGGCCTCCCCAAGTGCTGGGATTACAGGTGTGAGCCACTGCGCCTGGCCCAGGGATAGATTTCTTACCACATATTTTAACAGGAATGACTCTCATGGTAAGAATAACTGCCTGCAAGGTACACATAGAAATGATCCAGTTATCCCTTCAGGAAGCATCTTACTAAGAGTAGCAACGTTTTGGACAGATCTCCAGTCATCAGAAGGTCTACTGACATGTTTCTTTAAACACATAGGTCCTTTATGACCACCCTAAAAAAAGAAGCAAGTTTCTGTGTTTTAAGGAGAGAGGAAAGTTAATGCCTAGTTTCTTTATACGATATATAGACCTAAGAGTGTTAATTATAGCTCATGGTACCACATTCAGAGGGTTTGGCAAGTACGTTGGGTAGACATCTAGGAACAAAAGCCATGGCTTTTTATTTGTGAATGATTTCTTGGGAAAGTTTAGAGAAATGGTGATCAAAATTATACGGCAGAAGAAAAACTTAGTGACCAATTAAATTTAGGTGCATGAACCATATTGGAAGCATTAAGCATTAAATCAGAGTGTTTTCCTTAATGAGGAAACGGTAATACAAGAAAAAGATCATTGATGCCCTTCTCTGTCCTTTACCTCCCAGTGTCTTAAGTATTGCCTCCCTCCCTAACAAAATGGTTGTTCTTAGTCCACAATCACAAAATTGGCTTATATTTTCAGATAGCTAGAGGTTTAACTTTTTTTCCAATCACCTGCAACTTGCATCTAGACCTTTGGAAGGGTAAGTTGCAAACTTTTGGAAGCATATTTTTATAAGAGTTACATAGATGCATTATGACCATGATGAATGAACTTGGTGAACAATGTACTAAAACAAGAGGCTATCTTCATAATCAAAGATCATGTCAATCCAACTAGACGATGAAAGAGCAAAACCAGGATTAATGCTCTATGCTTTTTGGTTTTTTGGCCAGTCAGACACCAGGGAGATGTAGTAATCAGGTCATTTTACAGTTGCTGTTAAGGAAAAGAATGATGCCTCATTCCCTGGTTTGAACATAGTGGGATACCAAATTTTGAAAATTCATTTAGATTACTTACCACCACTTTTATTTGATCATCACCTAGGCTGGACCTAGAGGAAATAACTTCTTCATGCAGACAGATGAAAAAAGTGACATAACTTCCTTCCTTAGATATGTGAACCAGAAAGAGCTCAAGGAGTTCAAATAAGACATCTGTTTTTAGCTGATTTTGGAAAACAAGAAGAATGATAATTTCCTCAAAAACCTTAACTATCAGCCCACTGTAGAGTGGCATTTGCAATGAAAGGTATACCACTATCAGACTAAAAATGACACCGATTGCTGAAAACATGACTCATTAGTTTCAAGAATGATAATGGTGTGGCTAGAGTTAGCTGATCAGACTAGAACAGCAACTCTGTAACCTAAAAAAAAAGTTTATGGTGTTAAGCCCAAGAAGAGGCCAAAGTCCTGATGAAGTTTGTCTGTCAAGAGTAGGCAGGAACCACAAACTATGTGATGTGGCCTCTTGAACTTTTGAAAAAAAAGTGGCTCACAGGAAAAAGAAACTCATCCAATGGAATTTTAATAATTCTCACATTCAGCTCTGGGGAACTCTCCTACATATTATGTTAAAATTAGATGAAAATTTAAGAAGAGATGCTTTGATGACAATGTAGCAGCAAGTGCCCAATATTAGCTGGAGCCCAACAAGTAACTTTTAGCTGGAGTTACAATTATTTTTTAAAATTACTTTAGAGATGGGGTCTTGCTATGTTGTCCAGGTTATTCTCAAGCTCCTTGCTTCAAGAGATCCTCCTACCTTGGCCTCCCATTGTGCCCTTATTACAGACATGAGCCACTATGCACAGCCATAGGAGCTACAATGTGAATATGGTGATAGACACTTCATCAGAAACATGGAGTCCTTTATTCATTCCTAGTTTTTTAACAGTGCATCTGTTTCCATGCCTTGTACAATGTTGGGTTCAAGTAGCAAAATCGCCATCTGAGTATTCTAGGCTCAATCTGTAATTGAATTCCAGGCAGATTCATCAGAGAGTAGGCTCTTATTTTGGGAATGCATCTGAGTGACACAGATGGTTAAATTAGAAGCCACAATTTGTTTATAAAATTCTGATCCCAAAGAGGAGTGACTTTAATCTACCAGGCTGTGTGTAGTTTTCCAAGTGGCAGAACAAATAGCCAGTAAAAACATAACAAATTTTATGGAAGTGGGAATGCCCAGGGCTGTAAAAACTGACCTTGTGTTTTGCCCACTGAGGAGAGTGATCATGTACATTTATCAGTGTACAGACTGGCCCTAAGGTTCAATATCCACAGCACCATCACAGACAATCAGATTGCAGATTTGCCAAACTAACAGTGCATCAGACTCATTTAGAGAAACTTCTGAGAACCTAGGGCTCCTTTGATTTCACAGCTTTGCTTCATGTAATGTAACATTGTCACCACAGGGATAATCATTTTTTTCATGTAATACTGATGCTAAATGGGCTGCTCACTGTTCACCCAAATTAATTTCTGATGATTTCTGTCTGCTTTAACTGTCTATGAAACAGCAAGGTGATCATTACTGATGTGATTGTTCCAATTTTGAAAACCCCTTGACTCAACAGCCATAGTACACTACCTTCTGGCTGGGGTTTTGGGGTGTGTACTCCTTGGTTTACTTGGGCCTGTCTCACAGAGCAGTGAATTTCTATGAGGATTCTATTTTGGGGCATTAGCTGCCCCATTATCAAAGTGGAATTCCTTGAATTTTCATCCGGTTTTAACATGAGTGTCGGTGGAATTTTTCACAGTGGTGGGATAACTGTAAGAATTATTTAGATTCCATTGGGCTTTTTATTCTACTGTGAGTCACATTTTTAAAATAGAAGTCTAGACTCATTGCTTTATCTAGGGGCTTTCACAAGGGTTTTCTGTCACTGAAAACTGTCTTTGAAAAGGCCAGACCTCACTTATAGGAACAAGTACGCCTTAAAAACAAAAATAAAAACAAAAAATCACTCCAATAACTTTCATTGTCATCTCCATGGATCCAAATTTGAAATGTTGGACCACAGAAGACGTGGAGCTCTAAAATGGCCCTGCTGTTTCATTTTGTTTTTTCACAGGCATGAATTGTCCTTCCCCAATATCTCAAGCAAACAGTCAAAAGTAACAAGTCTTTGCATGTGTTTTTCCTAGAGGTGAAATCTCCTTTCATATTCAGTGTAGGTGCATGATGTGGTTTAGCTGAGTCCCCACCCAAATGTTATCAATCTCATCTTGAATAGTAGTTGCCATAATCCCCACATGTCATGGGAGGGATACAGTGGGAGGTAATCGAATCATGGGGGTGGTTACCTCCATGGTATTCTTGTGATAGGCGAGTTCTCACGAGATCTGATGTTTTTATAAGGGGATTTTCCCTCCCTTCTTTCTGCACTTTTCCTTGCTGCCGCCATGTGAAGAAGGGCATGCTTGCTTCTCCTTCCACTATGATTGTAAGTTTCCTGAGACCTCCCCAGCCATGCTGAACTGTCAATCAATTAATCCTCTTCCCTTTATAAATTACCCAGTCTTGAGTATGTCTTTATTAGCAGTGTGAGAATGGATTAATACTGTGCACATCTCTGTAACTATTTGCTGAAAAGGGCTGGAATATTAGCAATAGAAAATGGAATGAGGAGATGTTGATACTGACCAATCTGTAGGTCAGCATCAAGATATATACATTCATCTTCTATTTTTCTTCTAGTCATCCTATCTCCACCTCTCAAATAATAGGAAACAGCAAACAGGGTACCTTTCAGGCTGTTGTCATTGTGTGTAATTTCTAACAATTGGCTTAGAACCACCTTTCAATTTCTTCTCATTAACAGCATAAAATTGGAAGCATCATTTACTGCCCTATGTACCATAAGATTTGTCAACATATCAACTGTCTATTCCCATGCACTTCTCTGGGTTCCCATTAATTGCTTCCAGAGGCCCCCATCCTTACTATTCCAGAAAGCCATGCCCTTTAATTATACCATCGTGTATCAAACCTATCAAGAAATATAAAAGATCTGAGATCTTATCCTATGTGCAACATAACAAGTTAGCCTAGCACAGTTTAATAAATACTGGCAGAAGGCATACAACTCCTGGGTCAGAGACAGAGGACTTTACCACACATAAGCATTAATATATTTGGGTGTTTCTGAAAAACAAATGTGATGTATTGATTTTTCTTGCACCTCATAATTCCATAATACAGATGCATATGGTCCCAAAAGCATGCTTGCATATGGAGTACATTGTTTTACAGGACAGGGGCTCTGAGCTTAGAAAATTTTATAACAGCAGTGAACATGCCAAACCTTAGTTCAAGAAGGAGACATTTTTCTTTTACTGGACAGTAAGTGTACCTGCCTGTCCTTTGCACCACTAAGGGACACTATATCAATTTTCCAAGGTTGATTGCTATAAAACTGTTCTTGTAATGATAGTTTGGAACAAAGACTTGCATGTTGTGCAGTAACAAAGTCTCAATGGGATGCAGAAACATGAGAGATTCATAGAAAATTATCTCTCAATGTAGTATTCCAACGTAAATATACATGTTGTGGAGCACTATTGAATGACTTGTCAAAAATGTATTTTGGCATGAATATTTATATGTTAGCATGAAATTACCCTGTATATATTCATTTCAAAATATGTTTTCATATACCAGAGCCTTAGCCTGCGTGTCTTGTTGTAAGGATGAAAATGTAAGCTAGTTATATTAGGGTCTTATTAGAAGCCTAGCTAGTGATAGTGAGAAAATAGAAAAGTGGGAAAAAAAAAACATATGTATATATATATATGTCAATTTGGCACAAAATATTACCATGATGGTTATTACTTCAGAATGAATCATATCTCTCTTTTTCTTCCCCCCCCCGTCTCACAGATACACACACACAGATTAGTCACTGAGCAGATGTGACCTATCAGTATTTCTTTGTATCTTCTATTATTGCTTACTAGAGTGTTTTTCTGCTATTATTTTATAGTTTTAACATTTTCTAGTTGTCAGATATCTGAATTTTAAGGATGTGAGATTTCACACTAGGATCATATTTTTATTTTGCCTCAGATTTCAAAATAAAGTGACCTCTTACTTCAAGGAAATATACAGGTTTGAAATATAGCTCTGAGAATTGCTTAGAAATGAAAAGCTAAGTATGCTGTTAAGATAATTTAGTACTGCTTTCATAAGTAAGAATGTAGGGTAAATAATGATAAATTCCTTGTAAAATGAAAAACATGCTGAAAATACTAATAACAACTAAATTTATTGATAACTTTTTATGTTCCATAAAGTATGTAATTTCCACATTTTGATTTTTTTACTAAAACACCATAAATAAGCTTTTACTACCTTACTTTAAAAATTAGTACATTAAAGCATAGATTTCATGATTTATCAAGTGCAGTTTTATCTGACTCTAAAATGTATGCTGTAATGCTATTTTATAGATATAAATTTTATTTTAAAAATTTTTGTATTTTTCACTACATGTTAAATATCATTCTGTATCAATAAAGTAGTTGTTTCAATATGTTCTCTTTTATTTGCTAATGAGTATCAATTACTTTTTAACCATGAGTTTCATTCCATTAAATCTATATTTATTTTATTTTAGTAAACAAACACAGATTATACAACCAAAGTTTAAAAAATAAAAAGTAATATATTGGAAATTTTCTAGGATATTAAATAGATTACCAGAACTATTTCTATTTCAGTAATGCAGAACTCAAGAGTTTTTAATGCACCCGTATCTGCAGATTCCAGTCTCTATACCTTCTGCATTGTTATCAATGCAGAGATTCTGACTCCCAAGTATAGAAAAAGTGTTGCTCTATTTCATCAGCTAGGAAAATCGGGTACAGAGAGGAAGAATAGACGCCAGCCAAGTATCATTTAACTCTGCTCAGTAATCCTCAGAAAAGGGCTGAACAAATGTTCCAATAGCATCTATGACATTAATGTTAATGTAATATAAGGACAAATATGAAAATAAATAAAAGTAAAAAATGTTATGAACAGGTATTCCATGAAATTTAACAAATATATATTTTGCTGTAAAGGTTTCAATTTTCATCCCTCAGATATTACAGGATGACAGATTGTTTTAAAAGCAATTTTGTATTAATAAAAGAAATATGCCTGCATGATATATTTGAAGTCCAGTATACATGATTAAGTGACTGTATCCATGATCTTAGGATGCCCTCATGCTGTCACTGAATCAATTGCAATGTCTACAATTTATTTCAGAAAAGAATATTCCAAATTTATTTTTTAAGTCACTTTAGTAGAATTGCTTTTTGTCTCACATGGTGACTTTTATCAGAATTTTTACATATAAAATCATCTATATCTACATAGACCTGTAATAAGTTTTATTTTCTTAAATTTGAGCAAAAAACAAGATTTACCACATACATATAGTGTTACAATACTTGTAAAAGGCAACTAGATTGACTATTTATTCTGGAACTATACTATATGGATTCGAATTAACTTCTTTATTTTGCTAATATGTTTTTGAAAAATATTGTATCTTTCATACCTGAGTTTCATTACTTATCAGTTGTGATGATAATGGTACCTACCTGAAAGGTGAATGTTAGGCACTGACTTTTTAAATTAAATATTTCACTGCATATTAATAATTTTATTTTCTGAATAATTTTGTCTGTTCTTTATCTTTAAAAATTGATCCAATATTCTCCAATTTGGTACATACTAGTGTCTTTCTTCTTTTAATTTAATCATTAAGATTAAAAATTATAATGCACATGAATTCTTTAGGTTTTGTGAGAATAGATGTAGTTGCTTAGATTTATTTATTTTTCTTTTTAAAAAAATCTTCTAGAGAATACAGCACAGCACAGCACTGAATTCATCTGTGGGCCTTTAAGACATACTTGAAAATTGATGCTGTTTGGAGAATTAAGGAATAAACAAGTAACTTGAAATAATTAAAGCAACATAACAACTTATTCAAAATAATATAAGTTTTTCCAAAAAAAATTCTCAGTAGGTGCTGTGGTTCACACCCGTAACCCTGGCACTATTTAGTCACTTGAAACAGATTTGTGGTCAGGGGTGGTGGCTCATGCGTGTAATCCCATTACTTTGGGAGTCTGCAGCAGGAAAATTGCTTGAGGCCAGGAGTTCAAGACTAGCCAGGGCAAGATGGCTAGACTCCATGTCTACACAAAATTTAAAAATTAGTAGCCAGTTTCAGCCTGGGTGACAAAGTGTTACCCTGTTTCAAACAACAACCGCAACAATAACAAAACTCTTTATTACTGAAAATAAAGTGACTCAAATGGGAAGAACTAGAATTAGTAGGTCAGTGGCTTGTTAGGAACTAGGCCACACAACTGGAGGTGTGCAGCAGGCCAGTGAGCAACTGACTGAGCTCTGCCTCCTGTCAGATCAACAGCATGAGATTCTCATAGGAATGTTACTCCTACTGTGAACTGTGAACTCCAGGGATTTAGTTTGTGAAGTCCTTATGAGAATCTAACGCCTGATGATCTGAGGTGGAACAGTTCATCCTGAAACAGTTTTCTCCCCCAAATTGGGGAAACATTCACTTCCATGAAACCAGTCCCTGGTGCCAAGAAGGCTGGAGATTGTTCATTTGTTTCTGTTGCAACATTTCATCCAGAGATTTTATTCACATAAACAGAATTCTATGAACAAAATGGCTTCAGTTTACCATTTCAGTATTGTTTTTATATCACTTATTTTTATCTTGTCTTAGCCCATTTTAGTATTTTGAGTCCCATTAAAATGTTTATGTTTTCTTTACTAGAAGTTAAGGTATGAGCCATTCATGCACAGTTTAAGTAAACAGGCACTTCAGTGCCTAATAAATGACATTTCAATTTTATGCCTAATATTTATTTATTTATTTTCTTGCTCTGTCATTTTTTCTTATTTACTGACAAAATTTTATATATTTTATATCTTCTTTGGTTTTGAGATGAAAGTCAAATAACATAAAATTGACCATTTCAAAATGTATAATTAATTTCTGTTTAGTATATTTACAATGCTGTGCAAACATCATCTGTATGTAGTTATAAAACATTTCCATTACCCCAGAAGAAAACCCCATATCATTAAACAATCATTGCCTACACCATCCTTCCACCAGCACTGACAACCACCCATATATTTTCCACCTCTATGGATTTACCCATTCTAAATATTTCATATAACGGAAGTAACACAATATAAGATCATTCATTTCTGTCTTCTCTTACTTAGCATGTTTTCAATTTTGACCTACTTCTAGCATATGGTAATTGTTTATTACTTTTTAAGCTTGACTAGTGTTCTATTGTTCATATATACCACACTTTGTTTCTTCATTCATCAGTTGATGAATGTTTAAGATTTTTGACTTTTTGACTCTTATGAATAGTGCTGGCATGAACTATTCCTACAAATGTGAATAAGTATTTAAATATTCAGTATGAATAAATATTTGAGTACCTGCCTTATAATTCTTTCTGGTATATAACTGGACGTGAAATTGCTGGACCATATGGCAACTGTATGTTTAATTTTGTGAGGGACTATGAAATTGCTTCCTATAGCAGCTATACCATTTTACATTACCACCAGAAATGTAGGAGAGTCCTACATTCTCCACATTCTCACCAACACTTATTATTTATCATCGTTTTGATTCTAGCCATTCCAGTGTGTGTTAGATGGTATCTCATTGTAGTTTTAACCAAGTATTTATTTTAGAACAACAAAGTCCTCTGAAAAAGAGTAATGGTCCTACAGTAGAAATTACCCTGCTTAATGAATTTTCAGAGTAAAAACGATCCCAAAGTGGGAAATAAACAAACATGCTTCCAAAGATGAATAAACAGAAAATGTGAAAAAGTAACTTTATCTTATTGACTATTTTTATTACTTATTACTAAATATAATTTATCATATGTGTACAATTTTTTTGCCTCTAAAATTGGTTTTATATACTAAACATTTCAGTAAACATTTTAGCCATTTCAACTTATAGTTTCTTAAAAGTGAATGTGTGTCTATGTTGGAGAGTGATATTGTTGTACTCAGAAGGAAATGTGCATGAAGTCCCACAGTCTCAATTCCATTTAAAGCCATGGTGCTACCATAGTAACGGTTTAGCATGCTTAACTTTAGCATGAACTAACCAGCAGCAGAAAACATGGCTGCCCGTTAAACTACCTGTAACTACAAATGAACATTTGTGGCAGCCGAAGTGGCTCGGGCCAGTTGTCCTGGCGCTTGAGGAGGTGAGGCGATGAGTTCAAGGCCAACCTGGGCAAATAAGAACCTCTCATTCATTCATTAAAAAAAAAAAAAAAAAAAAAAAGACCATTTGTTACATAATTTGTAGTTACAAGTAGTAAAATGTGCCTGTAACTTTATCATCATTCTAAACATTTCCCCAAATCTTTTTTAAAAATCTAGTTTAAACATGTTTTCTGAACGTTATTTTAAATGTAACAAAATAGTCTAATGTTTATATTTTCACTGAAGAGAGAAATGCCTATATTTGATTATTTTGCATCAATATTTATGAACTAATTATAGCATACGTAAAAACTCTTGTTTAACAATTCCCTAGACATGTGACTTCAATCTCATAATAAAATATTTTCTCCACATTGAGATGCCATCTCATGCCAGTTAGAATGGTGATCATTAAAAAATCGGGAGACAACAGATGCTGGAGAGATAGGAACACTGTTGGTGGGAGTGTAAATTAGCTCAACCATTGTGGAAGACAGTGTGGCGATTCCTCAAGGACCTAGAAATAGAAATTCCATTTGACCCAGCAATCCCATTACTGGGTATATACCCAAAGGATTATTAATCATTCTATTATAAAGACACATGCACACGTATGTTCATTGCAGCACTGTTTACCATAGCAAAGACCTGGAACCAACCCAAATGCCCATCAATGATAGACTGGACAAGTAAAATGTGGCAAATATACACCATGGAATACTATGCATCCATAAAAAATGATGAGCTCATGTCCTCTGTAGGGACATGGATAAATCTGGAAAGCATCATTCTAAGCAAACTGACAAAAGAACAGAAAATTAAATACCACATATTCTCACTCATAGGCGGGTGTTGAACAACCTGAGAACACATGGACACAGGGAGGGGAGCATCACACACTGGAGTCTCTTGGGGGGGCTGGGGGAGGAACAGTTGGGGGTGAGGAGGTTGGGATAACATCAGGAGAAATGCCAGATATAGGTGAAAGGGTGATGGAGACAACAAACCACCTTGCCATGTATGTATCTATGCAACAATCTTGCAAGATCTGCACATGTACCCCAGAACCTGAAGGACAATTAAAAAAAAGATAAAAAAGAAAAAAAATTCTAATTTTAACTTGCTAATAATAGAGGTAAAATCAATATTGAAATGATCTAATATACTTATAACCTTAAATATATTATACATTTCAACACTACCAACTTTTTAACAGCAAGAATTTTTCTATACAATATGAACAAAAATTCCATGCCAGAGTGAAGACAATATGCATTCAAATGCTCATTGCTTACAGATGTATGACGCTGGGCAATTTAGTTAACCTTTCTGGCATTCAATTACTTCATCTGTAATATTATTACCTCGTAAAACTAGAAGGTTTAAATGCCTCAACTCAAGTAAAATACTTGGAAGTGTGCCTCGCATATAGTAAGCTCTCAATAATATTGATAAACAGTTTTAAAACAGAAGAATTTGAGGGGCAGGACTATATCTCATTGAGATTTTGGGAAACCAATACAGAAATTTCTGAAAGAACACTGATGCTACCATCACCTCTTACCTCGACTCTTGCAATAGCCTTTTACTGGCATCTATGTGTACATTATTGCCATGCATGTCCAATGTGCTACCTACAGCATTTCTAGAGTTATCTTTATAAGTGAATAAATTATAATTCCTCTCTTATAAAAGCCTCTGATAGCTTCCTATAAACTTAGAATTGAATTGAACGCCTTCATTATATGTCTTAGAATAGTAAATGATCTGGTACTTCCCTCCTTTTTTATTTGATACATGCCACTCTACCACTTGTGACATTTAAAGCCAATGGGACATCTTTGTGTGCACCAAACTGGCCAGTTGTTTACTGATTTCAGGACTTCACATTTGCTGTATTTTTCTGCTTTTTTAAAAGAACATCAAATCTCTCTCTCTCTATCTTTCTTTCTCTGTGTCATTTATGTCTGAATCCCAAAGTCACTTCCTCAAAGAGATTGTCAGTAAAAGCTCTTTATAAAACATAGTTCCATCCCCAACAGTCTCTGCTTCTTTTAACTAGTAGTTAACAATATTTGACATTATTCTGTCTGATCACTTCTTTATTTGATGACTGCCTGTTTCTTTCACCAAACCATGGCTCATTCCACCGTTCATGAGAGCATGAACTTCATCTTGCTTATCACATTATTGCTAGTTCCTAGACGAGTGGCTTGCACATGGAAGATCAGTTTTATTAGGATGGTATAAGTATTTGTGGGTTTTTTTGCCATTATTTTAATCACTTTTGCACCAAACTAATAATTGTTTTAAGAATAAGTTAAAACACCCTCTTTTATCATAAAATATAATGTACGTAGAAAATAACATTTTATTACTAACAATAAAAAAATTGAGGTTCAGAAAAAAATGGATCTAAACAAAATAATATGCCCTCTCTTATAATAAAAAAATGAAAATTAAAACAACATGAGAAACTGTTTCTTGCCTATTTACATGGTAAAATAGAAGTTTAACAAAATACTTTCTTGGTGAACTGTAAGAAAATAAACATACTTCACTTCTGAGAAGGCTAAATGGTTCAATCCTTCTAAAATACAATCTGCCAAAATCTAGATATATTATATATACTTTAACACTTTTACTTAGCAAGCTCACTTTTAATAAATATATCCCAAAGATATAATGATGAAATTGTAAAATGCATATACACAGGTTTATTGACTGTATTTGTAGACTGAAGAGTGGAATAGCTCAAGTGCAAATCACTAGAAGATGAGTCAAACAGCCTTTGATACTTTCATCACAATAGATATAGGCACAAAATCAAGGAGGAATGTTTATATATACTACTATGAAACATCATCAGGATACTTAATTAAGTGAAATAAATAAAAGTGTAAATAAAGAAACATTTTATTGTGCACTAACATTAAGAAAGGAAGGCTAGAAATACAAATTCGATTATGTACAAGAAAATAGCAAGATGAACCATGAAATAAAATAGAAGAAGGTACTATATAAATAAAATACCCTAAATAAAATAGGTTAGAGGGTACTATATTAGATACTAGGTATTAGCAAGGTAGAGGGTATTATACTAGATACATAATCACATGCTGTTGTATGTCATCTCCTTTATTAACATTCAAAGAAACAAGAAAATTTAACTCTATATTATTTAATGCATGTAATCAAATCCTTATCCTCATCTTAGAGATTTTTTTATATAGAATAGAATTAGATTCATAGACAATTATTATTTCTTTTTTTAATAAAATCATCTAGTTATTTCTCACTAACCACATTCTATTCACTGTTGTATTCCTGTTAGTTTTTTAAAAAATTGATTTTGGATACACATTAAAATTTTGTACAAGCATAAACTTAATTAAATTTAAAATAAAATAACTAAATTTGAATGCAAAATAAGTTACCCTACCTTTATATCTAATTGATTATATAATCACAGACAGAAAAACTATTTCAAGTTACCCTAAAACATTGTTATTTGACCTTATATGTCTAATTAAATAAGTCTTCAGTAAAAAATAAACTGTTACAACAATATTAAACTAAAGTAAATGTATTTTTGTTGCTATAATTGTTAATACTCAGATAATGAAAATACATGGTTGATAAAACAAGTAATTATGTCGTCATTAAGAATGGAGACTTTTGACATGTGAGAAAGTAGATACACATGTAATATCTTGTATAAATAAATTGATGTTTTTAAAGATAGAATTTACACAAACAGAACAGAAAGTATCACATAAATGTTAAATGTGCACATAAGATTTCAAACCAACTATTAACTATCTAGTTTCAAAAATGAAATAAACTCACTTAACACAGCACTTATTGGAAAAAAATAATGACACATTTTATTTGTTATATTTTATAATTTATGAAAATTTTGTAATAAGTACACTTGTATTTAATATAAATTATTATTTCCTAAAAAAATGTTTTGACAAAATCATGAATTTACAAGTTCCTAGTAACTTGCAATTATAACTATGAATACTTTAAAAAAGTTACATGACTCTTAATCATTTTGACCAATTTTAATTTGTATAATCATAAAATGCATTCCTATATTTATATTGCCATATTTATTGGACACATTATTCAATTTGAAATTATAAAGAAATTATTTATTGCCATGAATTTTTATTCAGCTTCTATCTTCAAAGAAAATATATTTATTGTTGTAGCTTATAGAATGTTTGTCCATCAATAGTCCAGTACATAAAATCTTCACTTTGAACAGTTTCGGTTCATGCCTCAAACATTGTTACTTCAGTTCATATAATTTGAAATTCAATTTAAGGACTATTAACAAACTAAACTGCAATGTTGTCAAGTAGCATTCTGATTTATGGTTACTTTTACATGTCATAAACAAAGTAAAGCTTCCAGATTTTGTTTATTGTTTCCCTTCTGGTTTATCTATAATATCACCTGTCTCATAACATTTTTGAGATTTTTTTTTCAAAACTTTTCTGTAAAGTCACTATGGCCCTTGTAGCAGCTACTGTGATATGGACAGAAGACTATAACAATCTATGTATGGAATGAAACAAATAACTAATGTAGTAAGAAAATGATACACATTTTAATATTTTCAAAATAATGAGGAAATGTATTTTCTCTTCTGGTCCACAAAGGGGCAGAGTTTCAAAGGCAAGAACTTCCCAGGGCCACACCTCCACCCATATCTCCACCTGGGAGAGTAAAGGTCTTTGTTTAACTTTAGACTGCACAGAAATCAAAGGTCAATCACTCCAGCAGAAGTTTAAAGGAACTCCTTTCATAGGACAGAAAACTGAAATAGGACAGGAATATCCCTCAGGTTAAAAGTCCCCTTCTCCCACATTCAGGTGGACTCCATCGCTGGATCCCCTTCCACAACATTGTGAGAGCTGCTTTTCTTTCTCCTTTTTTTCTCTCTGTCGCCCTAAATAAATCACTTTCTGCAAAACTCTTTAGGATCCAATATTTACTTAAAAGGAGTTCACCATACCCAGTGGGGTCCCCTCTTCCATTCTTGGGTGAGTGAGGGACCAAGAGCCTGGAAGAACACGTCCTATCAGGGAGCTGAGCCTCCCCGGTGCCCTGGAACCCGGTCTCAGTAATAAAACCTGATTCAGTTTTGAATTGTGAAACACAAATAGATAAGGAAGTGTTGATGTTGCACATTAGCTCAGCACATTAAATAACAAGAGCAGAAAATCACGTGCTGTTATATGTCATCCCCTTTATTAACATTGAAAGAAACAGGAAAATTTAACTCTCTATTATTTAATGCATGTAATCAAATTATTATCCTCACCTTAGAGATTTTTTTCATATATGTAATAGAATTAGATTCATAGATAATTATTATTTCATTTTTTTATAAAATCATCTAGTTATTTCTCACTACCCCATTCTATTCACTATTGCTTACTTTCAATAGTTTTCCTGTTAGTAGAAAACTGTGTGTACATATACATATATGTGCATATATATCAAAAACTATTTTATTATGAGTTGTTTTTACTGATTGTTCAACTTTTCATAATATCCAACTTTGTTTACCAGTTAAGAATTTTAAATGTGCCTTTGTGACTTAAAAAGTAAGAAGCATAAATAATTAGTTTCAAAAGTTAAACAATACTAAAAATGAGGTACTTTTTAATACTTAACAAAATTTGTATGATACTGGTGATGATTTGACTGATTTCTTTTAAAAAGCCACTTTTATAACTTTCATAGAAAATTTTGTTTATCAGACATAAAACATAATTGACAGATAAATTTATTTATTTATTTATTTTTTCCCATTTATTTATTTTATTGCATTTTAGGTTTTGGGGTACATGTGAAGAACATGCAAAATTGTTGCATAGGAACACACGTGGCAGTGTGATTTGCTGCCTTCCTCCCNTGTGTAGTGCTCCCCTCCCTGTGTCCATGTGTTCTCATTGTTCAACACCCGCCTATGAGTGAGAACATGCGGTGTTTGATCTTCTGCTCTTCTGACAGATAAATTTAATAGCATGAAGAGCTAAAGGGAACAGTTAAAAAATCATGCTTCTGACTAGTTATGAAGATTTGGCTAATTCATGGGGCAGAGATTACTGAACCCAACATTTTAAAACTTTAAATTCAATACATGTAAAGAAAATGTGGTATGTATACATAATGGAATACTATTCAACAATTAAAAGAAAGAAATTCTGTTATCTGTGACATGGATGAACCTGGAAGACATTACATTAAGTTAAATAAGACAGGCACAAAAAATAAATACTATATAATTTTATTCACATATAAAATCTAAGAATATTGATCTCATAAAAGTAGAGAGTACAGTGAAGGTTACCAGGGTCTGGGATGATTGGGGGAGGAGGAGCTTGGGGATATGTTGATCAAAGAACATAAAATTTCAGTTAGATAAAAGGGATAAGTTCAAGAGATCTACTGTCCAGCATTCTATTGAAACTTGAGAGTAGAAAGAACAAGTTGAAATCCCCCATCTAATCATTCAATGGTAATGCATTATTACAAAGGTCTTAGAACTCCTCCTACTATGCCATTTACAATCTAGTAGAGTACCAAGACATTTACATAAAATTATTATGAAACATATTAGACAGATGATTTTTATATTTATTTTTTTAGGAAAGACCTAAGTATATTTCATAAAAGAGGAGGAGTTTTAGTTAATGATAAAAGCTTCCTCAGATTTCTATAGATATATATATATAGTTAAAGGATTTCTGGGAAAAGTGAGAAAATAAAGGATTAGAGATGGGAATATCCAATTATATTCCTTTTATACTGGTTATAACAGGATGGGGATGGAGGTTACCAATGCTACAATCAGGAAAGGGATTGAGGTCACCTTGTTCAAAACCTTTAATATTAGGAGTAGAGATGCCATTTCATACAAGTAATGGGGATCTATTCTAGTTTGGGAGCCAAAAAAAAGAAAAAGTCAACATGCTCCAGAAAATTAAAAAAAAAAAAAAAACTCTCTCTCTCTCTCTCTCTCTCTCTCTCTCTCTCTCGCGCGCTCTCTATCTATCTATCTATATATATATATATATATCTACAGAAAATTAAAAAAAAAAAAAAAAAGCATCTGATAGATGGCAGGTGTTGGAATTTAGAAAGGTATTACAAAATTTAAGTGATAATTAATAATAAAAAAGAGGTAATGTTGAATTACCAAGTGGCAAATACTTTTTTTGTATATCCATACATTACCTAATTTCATTTTCAGGAGAGTATTGTTAGTAATTACAGTATAGTACTATTCTCATTTTACAGATAAGAGATAATGTAAAGTTAAGTAATTTGCCTAAAGTCACACAGTGAGTGTAGACTTGATCTCTAGGCAGCTTGATCTAAAAATGCCTAAGGTTAACAAAATGAGGACCTAATAGAGGATGACAAAGAAAATTCAAAGAAAGAAACAGTTTTGGAAAACAGTGAATGTAAAAAGAAATTATAAATGCATACAGAAAGCATCTCTTAAAGATGATGATGCTCCATGGGTTCCTGAAAATGTTTATCCATCCTGTAAGTAGTAACCAGGAAAAGGTGACATTAGATTCATTGTCCTAAAGTTTAGTTTTCATGCCTAGGATTTAACTACCCAAGACATCATTGGAGCTCATGGTTATTAAACAAATAAGCTGAGACACCACTAAAGTTCTCTTTTCTCCCCTGAACTGTAAGCACAATGAGAATAAGGACCATATTTGTCTTTTTTCCCACTCTAGTTTTGTTGTTTCACATAGTCTGTTACATAGTAAAGATGCTAAAAACATTTTTTGGAAAAATCTAGGCATCCGATACCTATGAGTAAAAGAACACTAATATTTATGTAAATGTGTGTATGTGTGTGGGGTGTGTGTGTGTGTGTGTGTGTGTGTGTGTGTGTGTGTTTATGTAGAGGGTTTTCTTTTTTTCAAGTCATAGACTAGATATATGATTTCAATCCCCAAATTATATCTATGCTCCTCTACTTCAACTAGTATTTTAGCTGGTCAAGGCTTTTTGACAAGGGAAGTGACCGAACATTTACACTCTGATGGCATCTTAGTCTTTGAATCTTGCTTTTTAGAGGGTTTAAGAGTCTCCACTAATCATATCTGAATATGGTGGTTTCCAGAAATTGCTCACCCTTCTCCATTGTCATTTATTAAAGCAACTCTTTAATTATATTTTAAATGTTAATTATTGTTTAATCTCATTTATGACTTTTTACAAATGGAATCAGCCCAATATGGCAAAATGATAATCACAATTATATATTCAAGTTAATGTTTATTATATCATTGTGTCAGTGTCAGTCATGGAGGTTCTATGCTTAAATTCTTTTTAAGAATTAGTGTGCCACTCAGCTGCAAATAGTGTGTCTATCTGACGGCCCTCAGCAATAGCATCTTGGGGATGTGTATACAATATCTGAGTTGAGGCCATTTTCTTACCAAGTGTCTCCTAGCTGAAAACTCAACACCACAAAGGTACTAGGACATGATTATTTCTGTCCAACATGGGACTCCACTAAGTGAGTCATTTAGGCTTTGGAGATCCCATGTGATTGTCAAAGACTGTGCCAGATCTGCACTGTATGTGATGACCTCCCTGCTCAATTCTGCTTCTTTCTCTCCTTTCTTTCACATGCTTCAATCCCACAAAACCTCTGCTCTCCTGATTCTACCACAATACCTGCTTACTGAAGAAGGAGAACTGACACAAGGCCTAAAATCTCTAAAAGAGCTGAACTCAAATTTGTAGGAAGAGGTAAAAATTTGAAATAAATTATATAAACTATTTATAATATATCTTCCTCTTAAACCTTTTTCTTCTTTTGACAATGTATACTGGTTTGAGAGAGCACATCTAATAGAAGAGCAGTCCAACATCAAGAAGATTTTCAGGTGGCAATCCATATTATTTAGCAGTAGGTGATTCTAATGTTTTATATGGATAAAGCCTTTTAAATGAAGAATTCATGATTTGTCAGAGGCAATTTTATGCAGGCACCAATGAGTAAGGCCATAACATATTGCTGAAGCCTGACAGAGGAAGGGCAACAAAAGCAAATCAAATCCATAATGATTTTTGTTATATGGATAATGGTTAGGTTTCCTTGAAAGCATGTAATAATTGAGTGTTAACTTGGTTTATTGCTGCATTTAATTGTATCATGCAGGTTGGATTTGATCAAAAGAAGTCGATAATTGTTGAGTTGAAACACACATTCCTGTCATATATCCAACAGAAGATAAACAGAAAAAGTTATCCAAAGTCAGTCTTCAGGCTGTAATAGTCAGCCAAACATCCCATTTCTGATTGATCATAAATTGTGTTGATTATGACCTTGAAACACTTTCTTCCCCGGAAATGGAAATAAGGCCTACAACATAAGCTGATAGGTTGTGAACTTCTCACTTTAACTGTCTTTCAAGGTGATCCCTGAGTGTGCCTGTTTTATAGCAGCAGTCCACTTACAGGTTTTGCCACCTTGTTATATGCAGGCTTCGATTTTTAAAAATCTGCTTTTCTTTATGCTTAATTCCTTATTAAAAACTTCCCATTGCTTGAAGTGTGTGTTGAAGGTTGAGCAGTGTTATAACATTAGGCACTCAAGAAAGTCAGTCTCTTAAATCCGCAACATTTTTCATGCCTTTTGTGTTTGTTGTGGCTTGATTATGGCCCCATATGTATGCATTTTATTTGACAATATAATTTGCTTGGAATAAATGTTTATGACTAATTGTATAAATTTGTTATGAGTCATAATATACCATAAAGTTTTATAAAGGGTACATTTTGAAATCAGACTTCTTAGGATCAAATTACTTATTCATTGACACATCAGCCAGGGTATGTTGTTTAATTTTTTCTAATCCAATTTATTTGACCTTAAAATGGATATATGAATAATATTTATCATACAGAGGCTATATATTTTGCAATACAATATGTAAAATTTAACACTGCCAGCATGAATTGTGCTTAGCATTAAATGCACACCCAGCAGTTATTAACTCTTATTAAAAAGACTAACACACATGAAATACACACATATCACATGTATTTTTCAATAACCGAGTTAGTCAGTGACAATGAAGATAGAACATAACTAGAATAGAAGAACAATAAAATACCAATTAAATACTAATTAAAATTTATGCGATGAGGTTAAGAAAACATAACTAATAAATTAAGGGTTATTAATAAGAGCAACAAAAATACAAAATTGAAAAGTGTTTGTTAATTAATTCATTACAAGCCACTACATTTACTGACAATTAGATATATGCAAATTTAAAACAAAGGGAAAACATTTTACACTTACCAGGCTAGGAAATTTTTAACATCCTGTCATTATTTTAAGTGATAATGAAGTGCAAAACAATGAGAACTCTTTTGTACTTTTGAAGGAAATGTAAACTGTCGCAAATAGTGTGAAGAAAGTGTTGGTAATATCTATGAATGAAGGTCTGTGTACATCATAGGGCAATGATTTTTCTCCTAAGCCTACAAGGAACTCTCTCATCTGTATGTATGAATACTTGTGTAAAAACATTTATATAATTTTAGCTAATAAAATAATTTTAAAATTAAAAAAGAAATATGTAACCAAAATCTAACACTTGAAGATAGATATACAACTGTAAAAAAGTAAAAGAAATGCTCCTGTTATTGCCAAAATAAAATGTAGGATATAATTCTCTCTGGAGTGTAGGTAGCAAAGGTGGAGGATATGATTACAGAGTGATACAGAAAGTACAAGCTCTGTTGTTATAATTTTATTTCTTCAACTGGGTATTGAGTACACAGATATTTGTTGTGTTATTGATAGCTGTACCTAGTCTTACATTCTGTGAAATATTTTAATAAAAATAAAATAAGACTTCCTGAAATTAAATATGTAGGGATTATAAAATATAACCTGTAAATATTTATTAGTGAATAAATATTTAGGAGTTAATAAGAGAAAGAAAAGAATAAAAAATATTCTGCGTTACAATTTGCAGTGATTTTTACATATGCCACAGATGGTATGGTATATGAGCTAAATCTGAAATTAGAAGTTTTTCTTTCAACTCTTCTCTTCATATTTTTAATCTCTTATAGAAAAAGGGATGATTTATATTATCATTGCAAAGAAATCTATGTTAGCATTAACAAAATATAAATTAAAAATGACTGGCCGGTGGCTCAAGCCTGTAATCCCAGCACTTTGGGAGGCCGAGGCGGGTGGATCACGAGGTCAAGAGATCGAGACCATCCTGGTCAACATGGTGAAACCCCGTCTCTACTAAAAATACAAAACATTAGCTGGGCATGGTGGTGCGTGCCTGTAGTCCCGACTACTCGGGAGGCTGAGGCAGGAGAATTGCCTGAACCCAGGAGGCGCAGGTTGCAGTGAGGCAAGATCGCGCCGTTGTACTCCAGCCTGGGTAACAAGAGTGAAACTCTGTCTCAAAAAAAAAAAAAAAAAAAAGACTAACTTATTAAACTCATTTTTACTCATCTTGCATGAAAACTTCCATTCCTATTTATGAAAAAAGAAATCTTTCCCCAAGTCAAGAGTTCATTTTCACATCTAGAATATTTATTTTTATATTGATTTTTTTTTTTTTAACTTTATGTTCTGGGATAAATGTGCTGAATACACAGGTTTGTTACACAGGTATACATGTGCCATTGTGGTCTGCTGTACCTATCAACCGATTATCAATGTTATAAACCCCATATGCGTTAGATATTTGTCCTAATGCTTTCCCTCCCCTTGCTCTCCAACCCCCAACAGGCCCTGATGTGTGATGTTACCCTCTCTGTTTCCATGTGTTCTCATTGTTCAACTGCCATTTATAAGTGAGAAAATGCAGTGTTTGGTTTTCCATTCCTGTGTTAGTTTGTTGAGAATGGTGGTTTCTAGCTTCATCCATGTCCATGCAAAGGACATGAATTCATCATTTTTTATGACTGCCTCGTATTCCATAGTGTATATATGCCACATTTTCTTTATCCAGTCTATCACTGGTGGGTATTTGGGTTGGTTACAAGTCTTTGCTATTGTAAATAATGCTGTAATAAACGTGTGCATGTGTCTTTATAGTAGAAATATTTGTAATCCTTTGGATATATACTCGGTAATGGTGTTGCTGGGTCAAGTGGTATTTCTGTTTCTAGATTCTTGAGGAATTGCCACATTGTCTTCCACAATGGTTGAACTAATTTATGCTTCCAACAGTAGTGTAAAAGCATTCCTATTTCTCCACATTCTTACTTTCCTGACTGTTTAATGATCACCATCCTAAGAGGTGTGAGATGGTATCTCATTGCGGTTTATATTTGCATTTCTCTAATGACCAGTGATGATGAGCTTTTTTTCATATGTTTTTTGGCTGCATAAATGACTTCTTTTGAGAAGTGTATGTTCACATCTTTCACCCACTTTTTGATGGGTTTTTTTTTTCTTGTAAATTCATTAAAGTTCCTTTTAGAATCTGGATATTAGTCCTAGTCAGATGGATAGATTGTAAATTTTTTCTCCCATTTTGTAGGTTGCTTGTTCACTGTGATGATGGTTTCTTTTGTTGAGCAGAAGTTCTTTAGTTGAATTAGATCCAATTTGTCAGTTTGGCTTTTGTTGCAATTGCTTTTGGTGATTTCGTTATGCAGTCTTTGCCCATGCCTATCTCCTGAATGGTATTGCCTATGTTTTCTTCTAGGGTTTTTATGGTTTTACGTTTCACATTTAAGTCTTTAATCCACCTGTAGTTAATTTTTTTATAAGATGTAAAAAAGGGATCCAGTTACTGTTTTCTGCATATAGCTAGACAGTTTTCCCAGCATAATTTATTAAATAGGGAATCCTCTTCCCATTGCTTGTTTTGTCAGGCTTGTCAAAGACCCTATGATTGTGGTGTGATTTCTGAGGTCTCTGTTCTGTTCCATTGGTCTATATATCTCTTTTGGTACCAGTACCATGCTGTTTTAAATACAAAGCACAGTTTATGTTGAACAATCTCACAACCTCATTGTAAGACTATTTTACAGTGAGCTAATGTGATCATTGGGTTTACATTTAGGTTTAGATGTAGTATTTTGCAGTCATCTTTCTGATTATTTACCACTTTAAATAATCAAAAATCTTAATGTTGTAACTTTGGGTAACTTTATTTTGAAGCCATCAGTTAATATGTAAGCTATTTAGAAGTAGAAAAAGCTGTAGAGCATTGAGACTTGAGTTAGCAACTTTGGAAAAAGCAAGAGTTCTTTTTTCTACTTCTCAGTATACATAGAGAATCTCAACTAATAAATGTCAAATGAAAGACAAAGATACATTTTATGGGAGAGTCAGGGAAATTAGATTTTTACATTTAACTTGGCACATATGCAAATAGATCCATTAATATTTGATGGGAGTTTTAGCAATCACATAATGGTTCCTTAATATTCTAATTATCCCCAATTGTGCAATTACTTTCATTACATTCTTTTATTATTTTTTTACTTCAAATACAATCTTACTGTGAAAAATACTACAAATATTTACTTCTAATGTAACTAATGATATTGTGGATAAAATTAACGGGAATTTTGAGAAACTGACCTAGAGCACAGCATTTGTTATTGAAAATATTTCATAGCACTAAGAACCCCAAATCACATATTATATGGTAAAGAAATCTTTTGAGTTTAAAAATAACATGGAGTCTATTGCAACATATACGCTGATGATCTATACTCAGTATTGACCTAAAAGAGAAATTTAATTTGGTATTTATTCAATGCACAGGCCTTTAGAATTATGTAATAATGTTTAATTTTAAGAACACCATACTAATTGTGGACCAAAAAAAATCAGCATTTGTGAATAACACACCCTCTGAAGCAGAATTTTTACATTCTTGGGTACAATCTTGACAATCGTGAAAGATAAATCTACTTTCCCTTATTTCACAAGTTAAGAAACTCAAAGGTAGGCTGAAATTGTGGCGTCCAAGATAATTTTTGGCACGTGTAAAGCATGTTATTTACTATCATACAAATATTTTGTGCAGAGGCCAATAATAAATGTGCTTGCCAATAGGTCAATCAGATTCATTTTGCAATGTAAGCTATCAATTCTGTGGTAACACACACAGACTTAAAAATTTAATCTAACATAAGTTTTTAAATAGTCCTTATAAAGCAACTAAATTTATTTATATACGGCAAAATTACTAGTGTTTAAAGGAATTCATATTACTTCGGAACTATAAATGGCATGTATTTAAATGTAAATAATGGACATTGAATGATTTGATAAAAAGTATAAGAGAACTGCTATTATAATAGAACTAAAACTCTTAAACTGTTTTTTCAATAAAGTACTTCTTACCAATCTATTGGAAAAGTACATATTTTATTCTTTAACTTTTGTTCAACCAAGCATGTCAAGATAAAGTTCATCATTATTGTCAGACATTATTATTTTAGTTTTAATCCATTTGACATCTTGTGCATTTTTTTTCTCTAACATGTGACATATAGTTTTCTAGTTAGGAACCATATTCATTCTAAACATTCTCTAGTGTAAACTTGATCATGTATTAGCAATTAAATGATTCTTATAATGCACAAATGACAAATTAATATAGCATCTGTCCATCTTTATGACAGCCATTAAGTGGTAGCTTAATTATTGGTTAGTTTCATTAATCATTATATATAATTTCTGAAAGAGATTTTTACAATCAAGACTATCATGAACAAGATGTGCAGGAGATCATAGATGATCTGTAATACCTAAATAATATCAGTGGTCTCAAAAATTAATTGTTAATTTCTGTAAATAAAACATTTTATGTTAATATTGTCCATTTAAGTAATAATTTTATAATGGTTCACTGCTGAGTCTGAAGAAAAATAATAATTTTCTATCTACTTATCTAGAGATAGAAATATTGAAATACTCTAGCTTGGTTATGATGAATATATTTTAAATAATCCTGCTAACTCCATTTTGCCCACCCTGAGCTATGTAGGGCATTCTGTTCCAAAAGTTTGGAACACCTGGCATCTAAGACACCTGGCATCTTTGTAACCAATTTTCTGAGAAACAGAGCCCACTGGTCCTGTACATCCTGTATCTGTAACCGTGTAACTGCTACCCCGCACTGCTACCCCATATCCTGAGTAAAAAAACAATTTTAAATAGAACTTTTTGTTAGGCCCCCCTTCTCCCCTAACCTGCTCCTTCTGCTTCTGTAATAATCTGCTTACCGCCCCCTGATCTTAAACTGGTATAAAAATGTGGACCACCTTTGTTCTTGGCCGAGAGGTTTGAGCTCTAGCTGACTCTCGGACACCAGCATAAAGGTGGACTCAACAAACTCAGCGTGTGGCGCTTCTGTTTAAACTCGCTCGGGTATAACAATACCAATAAATATATCTATAGTTTTATACAATGACATTTTATATCAGGAAATTATAAGAAAAATTATATTAATAATCATACTCTGATTTGTCAAAAGACATGAAATGAAGAATCTTAAAAATACAAAGGCTAGAGAAGAAATATAAAGTATATTCAAAGCAATATGTATGTTTCAAAACTAGATTTTCTATACATAAAATCTACACATAATTCCTTACAGAATACTTGTTTTTGACTTATGACTAATGCGCTTTCTTTTACTTTAAAAAATCTATAAGAAAAAAGTATATTTTTTTAAATAAATAATTGCTACAATATTGGTGAATTGACATAAAAATAGGCAACCTGAAGAATGTACATGAATCATAAGAACAGCTGAATCAAAAGAGAAAACTACAGTATGAATAACTTAAGAAATTCGGAAGTATTATATAGACACAAATAAAAATAAACTATAACATGGACATCAGAATGTTGTTTAGAAACCATCCTTAACTCAGATATTCCACAGTGTAAAACAATATCAGACCTATGAAATATATAGAACGAAAGATGAAGACAAAGAAGAAAAATAAGAACAGTAATAAACAAAAATCTCTTTGCTCCTGAGTTTTGCGGGGTTTACCCTCAAAACTGATTACTCTTTAGAGTAATCACATATTACAATGGAAAATATATTAAATACATATATTTATGTTTAATGCAAATAACAATTTTACATTTTGATTGAGCAGAGAGCATTTAATATAAAAAAGTCACAATTTCTCAGTGAAGGCAAATATAAGTACTAAATTAAATAATTGTTGGTAAAAGGCAATGAATGAATAACTCAATTAATTAAATATGGTTTGTGGTATGAAACTACCAACATACCAATTTAAATAGAAGGTACGAGAAACATTGCTCTTTTAAAAATGTCATATTCTAGGATACAAAGCTTCTAAAATCCAAAACTAATTATATTTTTTAAGATATAAACAAACACACACATAAGGAAAGGTTAAGATTGTAACTGTTGTTTTCATAGAAGATATAACTCCAGTAGCCTTAAGAAAGGGTTTTACATGTTTAAAAAAATAAACAACAAAATCAGATAGTTGAATCCAACCCAATAGTCCCAAAGATAATTTCTTGGATAAATATAGAAATTGACCTTTTCTCTTAAAGCTTGAAACTTATATTTGTTTTTTTCTTGAGTTCCCTCCTCAGGAAAGGATCCCACAGGCATCTCAAAGTTACAAAGAACTGAAACACAGCAGATAATCACATCCAGGCAATGAGATGCGAGACCCCTCATTCATCATGACTGTTTTCTTGCCCCTCTCTAATTCCTGTTTTTTAAGACATTGTTACATTTCTTCCCTGCTATATAAACTTCTAGTTTTAGTCCATTAGGGAGATGGATTTGAGACTAAGTTCTGACTTCCTCAGATGTGACACCCAAGTAAACCCTTCTTCCTTGTCAATACTCATTGTCTCAGTCATTGGCTTCTGCATGGCAAGCAGCAGGACCTAGACCAAACTCCTGGTGTTTTGGTAACGTATTAAGTTGGGCATGAAGAGAGATTACAGAAATGAAAACTGGCTGAATCTATAACATATGAAAAACCAGTAGGAAATTAACTAATATGCACCAAAACTTTTCAGAATTAGGTAAACTCTTAAAAATCGTAGTGGATATGGTAATTGGGAACATGCTTAAAAGAAAGATAAAAGAGTTTAAAATTTTTGTACCAGGGTTCAAAATAATCATGCTGAGAATAGCAAAGCTATGCGGTAAAAAAGACACTTGATTAACATTGCCTTATCAGTGTGTGCCCTGAAAAATAACTTTGCTCCAGGATAAAAGCAATGAAATATGAAGTAAACAAAAATAATTTTAAAATATTGAGGAGTGAAATTCTAATGTATATGTTATTATGAATGATAAATGGAACAGATATACAAAATGATTTTCGGACTGTAGATCAGACAAATAAAAGTAGATAAATGTATACTACGTGAGAAACCAGTATAGTTCATTAATTGGGGGTTACATGCTGCTTTAACCTTCCCCTGATCCCAAGATTTTGGTTTCTAGCTTATGGAAAGCTGTGGGCTTCCAGAAAACTCAGATAGATTTGTAGTAAAGCCATGTAAACATCATAGTATAAGGTTATCAACAGGGGACCTATATAGCTAGGAGAAATTCTGCAAATATTTGAGCCCTTCTCACTTGGCTTATAGCTGGTAGGGCTGGAATAATGTATGCACAGCATTCAGATGACTTTGTCTTAAAAAAGATTCTCTTTCTACCAGTATTTTACCTCCAAATTATTTGTTAGCTTTGAGCGTGATTACTAAAATTGGAAGAAAAGTTTGGTGTCATTATTCTGGCAAGTTTTATATGAACTGTCTGAAACTGTCCAAAATAACCTTTTATATATTCACTATGCAAAAAGCAGCCATTAGCCAGATGTGGCAAATGTAACTGAGCAATAAAATTTGTACTTTAATTTTATTGAATTTAAATATAAGTACCTACATTGTCCAGTAGCCACATTAGACAATGTAAATACTGAAACTTACACTTGAATATAGTGGTAGGCATGCTTTGTAATTTCAGTCCATTATATAAGATGTTAAACCGTACCTCAGGTATTTCAATATTAGTAATTGGAACATACACCATATCAGACTAACATTTACAATATAAAACTACAAAGCTGAAAATACATGGAGCAAGTGTTAAAAAGTCATTGAGAAACAACTGGGACAGGCAGGTCGAAAATCAAAAATACCTCAAAAATAAAAGTTGCACATGAATGAGAACCTCACACTTAACTTCCGTTTTTGTTGTTGTTGTTGTCGTTGTTGTTTAATTTTGGTTCGTTTGCTTATTCATGAGTAAAGAAAAGAGAGAAGAAGCTGAAAAATATAGGAAGAATTTGAAATACTCTCCAGTAGCTGGGGATGCAAAATAAGGGGTTCAGGATTTCCATGGAAACTGGGATCTAAAGAAGAGAAAGCTATTGGGAAAGGTACCCGGAAACACTGCATGTTATTTCCTCTCAAAGTTTTGCCAAATCTCAAGCAGAATATCAGCAATGTGAGCTTCCCAGAAAGCAACTGATCAATGCTAAAAATGAGTTGTAAGACACATGATGAAAATCCTTACAAATATCCAGCTTATTGCATCAAGCAATACAATATAACAACAACATTACATTAAGGGTAGGCAAAACAGCCACAGGTTGCTTCAAACTAAGCAATAAGAAGAGGCTGGTTGCAATTCCAGTTGTTCTCCCTTTGTAGGAATCATACTGAGTTCTCTCTATCCTGAACTAACAACTATCGATATGCATGGCACAACTCAGAACCAAGGAGTCCACAATGGAAACTCATCCAGAATTTCTAATACCTGGCTTGTTTAGGAACCTTCTTACTGTATAATGGATCTTCAATGCAGAATCCTGGGGTGTTCTCACTGAGAACAGATGTAAATTATCAATCTCACTGTAGTCTATAGACAAAACAAATAAGCTAGTAAATATCACCCCAATTTTTCTAAGACCCATGGTTACTTCATATGGTGTTAATCAGAGTGTGTTATATCTTCACCAAGGGTCAGTGGCATTCAGATACAAATTACCTTTTAATGAAGGAGCTCAGGCTAATTCCAGGCTTGCTAGAATTAACCATAGAATGCACTGAAAAAAAAAAGTCACAAGCTTAACAAAGGTTTCAGCAATCTTGAGTATAAAATAAGATTAATTGTCAGGGCCTTAAAATACAACAGGATTTCAATTGTGAAATCAGGATTCAACAGGATTTCTTGCCAAGATGGAATAGCTAGACCCAGATTTATTCTGCTTTTACTTCTTGACAAGGTGGAATAGCTGGACCCAGATTTACTTTGCTTCCTGAAACAACCAAATGTAATAGAGTCCATGAAGATTAGTGATCCTAAAGACATGGGAAGCCAATGAGATGAGGCCTCTAATCACCCAAACATGCTACCATGAGAGAATTTCCTGGATGCTATCTGGGAGGAATAACAGGAAAAGCCCAAGGGACACCTTTAGTAGAGAAAATGGAGCAAGGAATCTGGATAGGACAAGGCAGCTAAAGTTCACAGAACACTGTAATTGGAGAGGAAAGAGGTGCACAGAGAGAGAGTCAAACATTCAGGGGGGCTACCTTTATTATTTATAGAGTACTGATTAGAGCATGTGAAATAAACCACTTGAATCTCTGATTAGAACCACTCTAGTGAATCAGAGAAAATAGTTTTAAACATTCATAGAAGGCTGGGTGTAATGCTTGTTCCCATCAATTTTTGGATGTATGAGCAAAAGTTCATGACTCATACATCCAAAAAGCTCAACAATTTCCAAGGTTAGAAAATACGAAGAAAACTATACCACAATACATTAGAATAACCATTAATAAAGAGAAATCTTAAAGTAGCCTGACTAACATGGCTCGTTACATACAGATTAAAACACGTAAGAATGATCTTGCATCTATGACCTTTTGAGCCAATTCAAAATCTGTTGTTGCTTCTACCTGAGAATATGTGGTAGTAATTGACATGCTACATGCTTGTAATTCCCCATCCCATAAATATCAGAAGAAATTATATTGATCAGAAAGGGCATCATGTAGAGAAGCGCATCCCTCATAACTCCTTTGAACTACAAGTGTATGAGTCTGATAATTTTGTTGATGGGATCTTCTGACAAAAAGAGGCAGCTTTCACACTGAAGTATCTTTGGGGGTTTGGGTTCCTAGTTTCCCTGACATAGCTCAATATTACCTTGTGAATGAGGTCTTTTAAGATTAGAATAACAAAACCATGGTTGCCTTGTGATTTTCAAGTACGACATTTTAATTATTGTGTGTGAGTGGCAACAGCTTTCAAAAATCTGACATTTTAGCATAGAAGTAGGTAATCTTTCTAACCATGAAACTTTTGAAAAAAGTAAAGTAGCTGTCTAATACAAACTGGGTTGGTAATGCTACTCATAATCTTACTCAAAAGCAATCCCCCTCGATACTCAAGAAAACAGACCCATAAAACATCAATATATTAAAACTTCCCTGAATATTTATATGGTTTATTTTCACTCCATGAGTTGAATATATCTTTATAGAGTGTTCAGGGATGTAGTTTTACTCTCTGGCTTGGAATGTGTTTTTATAGAGTGTCTAGGGTATCTAGTGGACATCTGAGTGACAACAGATTTTTTCCCCAGAACTATTTGACATGTCATAAATTAGAGGACCTACGTGTTGCTATGTGGAATGTCAAGACAACCAAAGTTGCTGTATGTCATAAAAGGATAGATAGTCAAAATAATCTTGAGGCTAGACAGTGAAGAGCCACTGCCCCTTTAATTTCTTTTATTCTGTTGAAAGACAAACTGCTTTTGATTCTCCCTGCTGAGTATCTAAAAGAACATATTCATAAAATCAATAGATGCCTATCATGTGCATTGATTTGCTCCAGTGAAGTCACCCAATCCAGCAGAGTAGAATAGTCAGGGAAAATCACAGTGTTTACAGTAGCCCCCCTTATCTGCCTTGACTCATCTGGATCTTACATAGAACAGACAGGTGAAGACACAGGAATACACTGCTGAAAGAATAGCCAGTATTATTATTATTTTTTATTATTATACTTTAGGTTCTGGGGTACATGGGCAGATCTTGCAGGATTGTTACATATGTATACACATGCCATGGTGGTTTGCTGCCTCCATTCCCTGTCACCTACATTAGGTATTTCTCCCAATGTTATCCTTCCCCAATCTCTGCCCCCACCCCCGGCCCCACCTGCTATCCCAGAGAATAGCCAGTATTATTAATGAGCTCAGTGGTGGCTCTCTTTTGTAAGCAAGGGATGTGAGAAGAAATACTGCTTTAGAACTGGCTACCATAATAGTAATAGTCAAGATAAGATTCAAAGAATTAATAGTGACCAGGTGGGGGTATTTAATCCAATGAAACCAGATGAATCTAATTATCTTAATGAATAGAGATAAAAAACTGGCAGTTAGACCATAAAAACCCTAGAAGAAAATCTAGGCAAAACCATTCAGGACATAGGCATAGGCAAGGACTTCATGACCAAAACACCAAAAGCATTGGCAACAAAAGCCAAAATAGACAAATGGGACCTAATCAAACTCCACAGCTTCTGCACAGCAAAAGACACAGTCATCAGAGTGAATTGGCAACCAACAGAATGGGAAAACTTTTTTGCAGTTTACCCATCTGACGAAGGGCTGATACCCAGAATTTACGAAGCACTGAAACAGATTTACAAGAAAAAAAACAAACAAGCCCATTCAAAAGTGGGCAAAGGATATGAACAGACACTTTACAAAAGAAGACATACATGAGGCCAACAAGCATATGAGAAAATGCTCATCATCACTGGTCATTAGAGAAATGCAAATCAAAGCTACATTGAGATACCATCTCATGCCAGTTAGAATGGCGACCATTAAAAAATCTGGAGACAACAGATGCTGGAGAGAATGTGGAGAAATAGGAACACTTTTACACTGTTGGTGGGAGTGTAAATTAGTTCAACCATTGTGGAAGACAATGTGGCGATTCCTCAAGGACCTAGAAATAGAAATTCCATTTGACCCAGCAATCCCATTACTGGGTATATATCCAAAGGATTACAAAACGTTCTACTATAAGGACACATGCACACGAATGTTCATTGCAGCGCAGTTTACAATAGCAAAGACCTGGAGCCAACCCAAATGCCCATCGATGATAGACTGGACAGGGAAAATGTGGCACATATACACTATGGAATATTATGTAGCCATCAAAAACGATGAGTTTGTGTCCTTTGCAGGGACATGGATGAACCTGGAAGCCATCATTCTCAGCAAACTGACACAGGAGCAGAAAATCAAACACCACATGTTCTCACTCATTGGCGGGTGTTGAACAATGAGAACACATGGACACAGGGAGGGGAGCATTGTGCTAGAGTGTAAGGATCAGAATCCTGAGGCAGTCCTAGGCCTGAAACCATTGTGCCCTGCTAGACCTTTGGCCTGTACTGGAAGGGGTAGCTTCTAAGATTTCTAAAATACCTTCTGGGTCTTTCTACCATTGTCTTCAGGGATAGCACTTATTTCCCTTCTAGAACTGCCAATAATTTCTCTAGAAAACAGGTGCTGGACCACACCTTTGGTTTCCTCACCTGAACAGACATTCTTTGCTCTTAATCTGGCCAAGTTAAGAGTTGTCCAAGTCATACCACTATGCTTTCCTTTGAATTATAAATGATGTCTTTAAATTATTTATTTGCTCCAGAATCACATTTCTTTTGTCCAGTTCCCTAGACCATCACTCTTAAGTTATCTTCCACAATGCCCTCAGGCATGAACACAGTTCAGTCACGTTATTTGACAATTTATGACAGGAATAGCCTTTACTCCAGTTTCAAATATGTTGCTTCTCATTTCCATTTCAAACTTTGTCAGAATGGCCTTTCCTGTCTACATTTCTATCACATTCTGGTCACAGCCAATTAATATATCTCTAAGAAGTTCCCAACTTTCTCTTGTTTTCTTGTCTTTTATGCCCTTAACAGAATCTAGTTTGCTCCTCCAAATTCTTTTTGCCTCTGTCTATTTCCCAGTTTCAAAGCTGCTTCCACATTTTCATATACTTGTTATCAGCAACACCCTACTCTCCATACCAATTTTATGTCTCACTCTGTTTTCTGTTGCTTATAACAGAACACCTGAAATGGGGTAATTTAAAAGAAAAAAAAATTTGGCTTCTCAACACTGTTACACCAGGGATTAAATTTCAGCATGAGTTTTAGATGGGACAGATATCCAAACCATAGCAGAGGTGAAAGCACTAAGTGCAATATATTCTGAGTCTTTGTGCATGATGAATTCACCAGATACATGGGCACACTTGATAATTTTTTCAGTGCCTAAATTTATAATTGGAATGGGTATTCTTGGGACTGGCAGAATCACTGCCCTGGTTCTTTGGTATTTTGGGTGAGTAGAAAAGATCTAATGAAATTACTGAAATGGACTTCTGTTGTTACAAACATGAAAAATAATTTTATTTTTGGAGAAAGATGATGATTACTGCCTCCATAAATTACCTAATGCGAGGGTGGTGATTCCCTTCATATCTCCACTTAGGGTATTACTTTGGTACCACATAAACCTAACAGATTCAGAAGGGGAACAGTGAGATTCCACACATTCAAAGAGTTGTAGCCCCACTTGCAGCTGTGTTGCCAGGTATAGTAGCTTTACTCAAGTGGACTGACACAGCCTGTAGTATGTTGTGCTTGGCAAATGCATTTTCCATCCCTATCAAGCAAGCGGGGCAGTCTGTGTTTATGTGAGAAAGTCAGACATACATTAAGGACTAAATTGGCTATACCCTACCCCTAACTCCATCATAATATAATTCAAAAACCCTGGAAAATCTTGACTTGCTACATACTATCATGATATTCCATTATATCAATGATGTTATAGTCTCAAAGTGGATATCCAAAGAGTGTGAAAACATAGAGACTTTTATAAGGCAGATGATCTACAGAGGATACAGACTGTAGGAGACAAAGGGAAAGGTATGTTATAGACCTGCCTCATCAGTGGAAAATTCCTTTACCAGTGGTAAAATCAAATATGCCTTCCAAAGTAAAGAATAAGTTATAATGCTTTTACTTCCTGTCATTACAAAAGATGCACAACACATAGAAGACTTCTTTGAGTTTGAGGCTTAGCATACTTCACTTTGACAAGCCTGCGTCCATCAATTTATGAAGGTGGAAGAAGGCTATTTGATTTGAACGTGATCTGTAGGAGAAAAATACTCTTTAGGGAGTCCAGGCTGTGGCATAAACAGGCCTAGTGCTGGAGGCAATCTATTAGCCAAACCCCATGATGCTATATGAATCTATGATGGTATAAGATGTCTTGGGGCATTTACGACAAGTCCTAAGAGGAAAATCATTAAATAGGTCATGAGGGCATTAGATCAAAGACATGCCACCAGCAACAGAGAATGATACCATTTTTTAAAAAGTTCCTGACATGTCATTGGTCTCTGAGCACAATACATCAAGTGACCATAATACTAGAGCACCTCCTCAGGAGTTGGATTCTGTCAGACTTACAAAATCGAAAGATCTGATGTCTTCAGCAGCAATCCATCGAAAGAAAGAAGTGTTGCCTTTAGCATCAAGCATGTACCAAATCTAACGACAAAACTAAAATTCATGTTTAGGATATGCAGAGTGCCATGTCACCCACCAAAAATTCTAACAGCAACTCTCTCTCAGCTCAAAGCTGTGGCCGTATGGAGAGATCATTTACAACCAATTGACAAAGCGGAAAAGTAGCAAGCTTGGCTCATTCATTGTCAGCTCAGTGTGTAGGTGCAAGTGGAAAATGAACTGCTTCACCATAACCTCACCTAAAGATGTCTCTAAAAGTCAGCAGTGGGGGTTAATCTTCCTAGTGAGAAGTGCTTTGAGCAGTGCTCCCAGTTATTTCATTTGTACAGAAAGAATGTCCAGAATTAAGGAATATGTGAATATATTGTATATGTGTGTGTATGCATATATGTGAAATATGTGAATATACAGGGTGTGTATATATATATATATATATACACACATATATAATGTGAATACATATGTAACCTGTGAACATATATATATATATAAAATATGTGAATATATATATATATCTCTATATATATACATAGGCTACTGAGCATTGGCAACAAGGTAGGTGGTTTTGTCAGAGATTGGTAGGAGAAAGATTGGAATATCAGAAACAAAGAAGTTTGAGAAGGATACAGGTGTATAGATCTGTGTGGGTAGAAAACAATTCAAAACCTTTGCTCATATTCAGTATGTCCTCTGTGCAGTGTACAATTTAAAATTTCTAGCTGCTGAAGGTCTTGCCTACACAGGAAAATCTTAACATTACGTTTCCTGACTTATCCAGCCATGAAAGTATTTCAATGCCATCAAAATCTAATATGAGAAGTAATTAGGAAAAATATACTTGAATAAAATCTATAATGTGCTAACATGCTAGATAGAGAAAAAGTATGGACCCTCCAATATACATAGCAAGTAACATTGTTAGTAACATTTTTGATTCCAAATTGTACTTTGAAACTTAGAAAGTATCTGCTTTATTAGTCTATTTTTAAATATTAACAGTAGTGAGGACATTGTTGCTTTATTTACATTCTGTGTTCAATAAGTTGTAGAATAAAATATATTATCACAGAGGTGAAACATAAATGGCTCTAATGTCAAAATGAATTTTCTTTTGACAACTGATGAAGAAACAAATCTAGGTTACGAACATTTTGTCACATGGTGTCAAATTAGAAT
The DNA here is from genome assembly GCF_001604975.1 of Cebus imitator. Classification (NCBI taxonomy): domain Eukaryota; kingdom Metazoa; phylum Chordata; class Mammalia; order Primates; family Cebidae; genus Cebus; species Cebus imitator. The sequence goes on along the minus strand of NW_016107499.1, from coordinate 2,864,067 downwards.
GCATATGCTAAACATTGAAATGAGGTTATCCTAAAGGTTAATAAAATGTATTTTAAAGGCAGTTTATAGAATGTTCCCATCTCTATAACCTAGGTTATTAAAGTTGTAAGTAAACAAAGGTTTCATGGAGGTACTGTCTGCTGCTATATATCATCCTGGAAATGAGGATCAGTTAAGGCTTCATTTTGACAGTTCCTGAATACCATCGCCGTGATGGCAGAGGCGGTTTGAGAATGCTAGTTCTCCTGCTGCAACAGAGCTCCAGCTGATGCCGGTAGATGTAGATATAGCGTATCTCTTTTACACTGTCTTTGCCTGTCATTGCTACTCTCTTATCTAGTTTAATTTCCTATTTTTATATTTGTGTGGCACAGAGATATTATCTCCAAGGAAAAAAGTTTACAATATAATAAAGTTATGTTCACTGTCTATGTGAGGTTACACTGATCACTCAGATGCAAATTTGAACAATTTCAATATTTGCCAGTGTATTTCCAGTCTGATTACAAATTTATATTATTCTCAATAACTAGAAGTATGTTTTACCCATGGGTAAAAGGAAGTAAGTGTAGAGTTATCTGAATGTATATATATATTTATGTGGCAAAGCTCGGAATGTAAATAATTTGCAAAACATTTAAAATGGTTTACTTTCTGACTTTTTGAAAGGCATATATGGTTTTACTTTACCTATTAAAAGGCATATATAGTTTTGACAAAGGATTCAAATATGGAAAATAGTGATTATCTAATATTTTAATGCCCATAATTTTCACTCTTTCTCTCTCTTAATAAATCCTTGAATGAAATAATGTAATTCTCAAAATAAAACATGCATTTGATCCAATTAAATAAAACACAAGTAACATGATTATAATTTTTGATGGATTATTATCCTGAAATAGAATATATTAAATGTGTATTTACATTATTAGAAATCCTAAATATTTGCTAAATCATATTTACAAAGTATATGATGAAGTTATTATGTTACTTAATATTTGAAGAATTTCTGTAAATATTTTGAGACCAATGACTCAATGGAAAATGTGAACATTATATGAAGAATTACTTCACATTAAATAAAATTATAAGGGATGTTAATCATTTAAATATGTCTCACTTTCTTGTAATTAAAAAAAATGAGCAAAGAAGCAACAAGTTGTTATCATTTCAACAAATCTGCAAGGCAACAATAATAATGACTAAAATTTAAAAAGTGTTTTTTAGTCCTAAAAATATCAATACTTCAAAAAGAATACAAAAATTATTATATCCTCCTGACAAGCCAATTCTCTGATTTTATCAAAACTTAAAATTCATTTACATTAACCTAGAAATTTCATTCTGTATTTTGACATTTTTCTACTGTGCCAAAAAGTTTTCATATATCTATCACAACTTTGTAATATCATTTTTAACTTTCAAGTACAGAAAATTACCTACATGTCTATCAATGAGACTGATTTAACATATTTTATTTAAGTTTTTTTAATGTAAAGCACAATTGCTAATTACATGAGGATTTTATATACTTACAAATGAAAATAAAACATAAAACTGCCAATGATGTCAGAAAGACATTATCAATTTTGAGACACAATTTAGTTCAAGAGATGTTTTTAAAAGTGTGCTTAATGTTAGTGAAAAGTGACACACAATGAAAGACCACAGAATAATATGCAATATTAAAAAAAAAGCACAAACACAATGAAGTAACAGGATCTTAAAATATTATAATGAAAGATAAATGAGGGCAGAATACTGTGTACAATTATTCTTATATATAAATACATAAATATATGTAATTTCTATAGTAAATGGGAAAAATAAAATTGGGTTTCCTTTGGAAAAATCATTTTACAATCAGGCAGAAAGGGGAGAAAATTTATTTTAAGAGTTATGTGTACTATTGCATATGCTGTTGTATTTCCTTTGAAGTAAAGTTGTTCTAAAAGAATCTAAAGCAAAATAATAGTTTCATCCACTTTGCCAACTGCCAATGCTTAGTCTTCCATAGACAATCATTTTCAATTACTCCAGTAATGTATCCTTTTATATACCTTCATGTTTTTTAGTAACATATAAATACCAGTTTTCTTTTATTTACAAATTTTAGCCATTATATATTGGAATTCCACAAAGACAGGCAAGGATTCAGTCTCTATTTCATCTTTCCCTTCAACTCCTAAACATTCAAATTGCCCATATGCAATCCCCTACACACTTCTCCGCTTCTTATATTTACTGATAATAATTCATAATATTTTATTATAAAGGTACGATATGTTTATATTATAAAATCTGTATAATAGTACTCAAATATAAAACATGTAGTACCAGGACTTTCTTTTTGATATTCAAGTATTTTGTATCATTCTAGTATTATTCTACTGTTCTTACCTCCACTTCTGTATTTCTCTCTCTTCCATTTGCTTTGATATCAAAGCAAGTGTATATATAAATATATATATATATAATATATTGCCAATATATATATATATATATATAAATATATTGCCAAAGTCTCCCCAGTATAAATCTTGTAGTACAGTCAAAATACTTTGCAAAATGCTTCAGTTAATATATCATTTTTATTTGAATTATATGACCTTGCTTCCTTGATATTTGTATTCTAGTCCAATCTCTGCTTTCGGAATTCTAAGGCAGGTGCACAGCAATATCTTTGCTTATCTTTTAGCCATTCTTTTGGAATTATCTACAATTTTTTTATCAATTTCTGTTTGTCCTTTATTTTATGGCTTTTTCTTTCTATCTTCCCACATTTTTGTTGAACGTTTATTTTAATTGGTTGCAGAGAAAGGACACCTAGATTTATTATTTTGACGCCATTATGAGTGATCATATTTTTACTCTACTTTCTCATATCATAAATACCTTTTGTGTGAATAGACTTACAACTGTGAAATCATCTCCTTCAAACTTTATCCAATATTGTCAAGTTTCTAGTATTGCTTTTGAAAAGACTAACATACTATTGATTTTTGAAACTATACATAAAGTTTTCTACTCTTGTTTGGAAAGTTTTAAGATTTCCTCTATTATATGATCTTTGATCTCAGGAAGGAACAATCCCCAAGGAATGGAAAAGACTGTCATGTATTAGAGAGTGGGTAGATGGTTCTTAATGCTTGAGATGTTTAGTTTTGTTTTGTTGTTTTCTTCCAGAGTTGTATACTTACTATCTCTGATAATAATTCCTGAGAGTAAATCTAAGTCTTCTACTGAATTAGAACTAAGAATTGTACCTACTTCTTAGGTAAGATGGAAAGCAAAATCTGTGTGTATTCGTGTATTATCATGCTGTTATGAATAAATATCTCAGACAGGGTAATTTACAAAGAAAAGAGGTTTAACTGACTCACAGTTCCACATGGCTGGGAGGCCTAAGGAAACTTACAATCATGGTGGAAGGCACCTTTTCACAGGGTGGCAGGAGAAAGAATGAGAGCCAAGCAAAAGGGGAAAAGTGCCTTATAGATCCATCACCACCACAATTCAATTACCTTCTACCATGTCTTTTCCACAACCAGTAGGGATTATGGGAACTACAATTCAAGATGAGATTTGGGTGCAGATATAGCCAAACCATATCATTCCACCCCTGGCTGCTCCCAAATCTCATGTCCTCACATATCAAAACACAGCCATGCCTTTCCAACAGTCCTCCAAACTCTTAGCTCATTCTAGAATTAACCAAAGTCCAAGTCCAAAATCTCATCTGAGACAAACAAGTCTCATCTGTCTATGAGCCTCTAAAGTTGAACACAACTAAGTTACTTCCTAGATACAATGTGGGAATAGGTATTGGGTAATACTCATTCCAAGTGGGAGAAGTTGGGCAAAACAAAAGGGCTGCATGCCCCGTGCAAGTCCAAAATCCAGTGGGGCAGTCAAATCTTAAAGCTTCAAAATACTCTCCTTTGACTCCAGGTCTGACTGATACAAGAGATGGGCTCTGCAGACCTTAGGCAGCTCTGCCCCTGTGATTTTGCTGGGTACAGTATCCCTCCAGGCTGCTTTCATGGGTTGGTATTGAGTGTCTATGACTTTTCCAGATACATGGTGCAAGCTGTTGGTAGATTTACCATTCTGGAATCTGGAGCATAGTGGCCCTTTTGTCACAGCTCCACCAGGCAGTACTCCAGTGGGGACTCTTTGTACGGGTTCTGACCCAATATTTCCCTTTCACACTGTCCTAGGAGAGTTTATCCATGAAGGCTCCAACCCTGCAAAAAACACCTGGAAAACTTGGGGCTTGCATCTGATGAAGCAATGGCCTGAGTTCTATGTTGGCCCCTGGTAGCCAGAACTTGGATGTAGGGCACCATTACTGAGACTGCACAAAGCAGTAAGTCCTGAACCCAGCCCACAAAATCATTTTTTCCTCCTAGGCTTCCTGGCCTTTGATGAGAGGGGCTGCAGGGGAAACCTCTGCCCTCTCCTGGAGAATTTTTCCCATTGTCTTGGTGATGAACATCCTGCTCCTCATTACTCATGCAAATTTTTACAATAGGCTGAAGTTTATTCTCAGAAAATGGGTTTTTCTTTTCTATCACATCTTCAGGCTGCAAATTTTCTGAACTGTTATGTTCCACTTCCCTTTTAAACATAAATTTCAATTCTAAACCCCATCTTTGTGAAGACATAAAACTGAATGCTTTTATCACCACCCAAGCCACATCTGGAACACTTTGCTGCTTGCAAATTTCTTCCACAAGATACCCTAAATAATCTCTCTCAAGTTTAAAGTTCCAAAGATTGCTAGGGCAAGAACAAAATGCCACCAGTCTGTTTGCTAAAATAGAGCAAGAGTCACCTTTATTCCAGTTTCCAACAAGTTTCTCATCTTCCATCTGAGACCACCTGAGACCACCTTAGCCTGAACTTCATTGTCCATATGACTATCAGCATTTTCATCAAAACCATTCAACATGTCTCTAGGACGTTCCAAGTTTTCCCACATCTTTCTGTCCTTCTCTGAGCCCTTTAAACTGTCCTAACCTCTGCCTGTTACTCAGTTCCAAAGTTGCTTCCACATTTTTGGTGATCTTTACAGCAGAGCCCTACTACCTAGTACCAATTTACTCTATTAGTTCATTCTCATGCTGCTATGAAGAAATTTGTGAGATTGGGTAAATTATAAAGAAAAAATGTTTAATTGAGTCACAGCTCTGCATAGCTAGGAGGCCTCAGAAAACTTACAATCATGGCAGAAAGCACATTTTCACAGGGCAACAAGAGAGAGAATGAGAGCCAAGCAAAAGAGAAAAAGCTTCTTATAAAGCCATCACCCTCAGTATTCAGTTACCTCCAACTGAGTCCCTCCCACAACATGTGGGGATTATGGGAACTCAACTCAATATGAGATTTGGGTGCGGACATAGCTAAACCATATAACTTGGGGGAAGGTTTCTCAAACTTTTTAACTAACAAATAATAATTGCATATATTTATGGGGCAGAATGGAATATTTTGACATAAGCATTTATGATATATAATTTATGGCCATTAATTTGACCTCAAACATAATCTCTATTTTCTTTTTCAGACAGATTTGGGTACTTAAATTTTTGATATTATATTTTAGATATTTTGGTAGTACCAAAATTATAAGTACTCCAATTGGAGTTTCATGTTTCAGTTTCCTCTATTTTGTAAATGTAATCAATTGCCATTGTTTTCTCAGTTCCTGAAGTTGAATTTTTATTTGTCGTTTCCTCTGCATTTACTTGTATTTTTTTCTGTTTATGTTATTTTAGAATATCATTAAAAGCTTAAATCTTATTTTACTAGTTTTCAAAGCTATCAAAGATAAAGTGTACTTTACTTTCACCATGTTTCAATGCAAGTTGTACTTATATTTTTGGCATTTAATTTTTTTCCCTCTAACTCAACCCACTTATTTTTTTATTACTTTTTATTTCAATAGCTTTTGGGAAACAACTTGTGTTTGGTTGCATACAGAAGTTTGTTAGTGGTGATTTATAAAATTTTGGTGCACCCATCACCCAGGCAGTATACACTGTATTCAATGTGTGGTCTTTTATCCCTTGCCCCCTTCCCACTTTTTCCTCCAGGTCCCCAAAGTCCATGACATCACTTTAATGCTTTTGAATCCTCATAACTTAGCTCTCATTTATAAATGAGAGTATACATTGTTTTTTCATACCTGAGTTACTTCACTTAGAATAATAGTCTCCAATCCCAACCAGCATGTTGCAAATGCCATAAATTCATTCCTTTTTATGGCTAAGTAGTATTCTAAAGTGTATGTTTATGTATATGTGTATATATATATATATATATATACATATACATAAACATACACTTATGTTTATATATATATATAAACATACACTGTTGAGATATAGATAGATAGATAGATATAGATATATATATCACATTTCTTTATCTAATCATTGATAGGCATTTTGGCTGGTTCCATATTTTTGCCATTGCAAATTGCGCTGCTATAAATGTGTGTGCACATATCTTTTACATATAACTTCTTTTCCTCTGGGTAGATACTCAGTAGTGGGATTGCTGGATCACATGATAGATCTACTTTTATTACTTTAAGAAATCCCCACACTGTCTTCCATAGTGGTTGTACTAGTTTACATTCCCACCAGCAGTGCAAAAATGTTCTCTTTTCACCACATCCATGCCAACATCTATTATATTTTGATTTTCTAAATATTGCCAATGCTTTTTCTGCATATCCATATGATTTTTGTTAATTTTGTTTATGTTGTGTATTTCATTTATTGACTTGCATAGGTTAAAACATCCCTACATCTCTGGTGTAAAATCAACTTGATCATGGTGGATTTTTTGTTTTGTTTTGTTGTTGATATGCTGTTGGAATCAGTTAGCTAGTATTTTGTTGAGAATTTTTTGCGTCTATATTCATTAGGGATATTGGTCTGTAGTTTTTGTTTTGTTTTGTTTTTAATGTCCTTTCCTGGTTTTCATATTAGGGTGATACTGGCTTCATAAAATAATTTAGGAAGGATTCCCTCTCCCTATCTGTTGGAATAATGTCAACAAGATTGGTACCAATTCTTCTTCAAATGTCTGATAGAATCCAGGTGTGAATCCATCTAGTCCTGAACTTTTTTGTTGTTGATAATTTATTATCATTTTTGTCTTGATGCTTGTTATTGGTCTGTTCAGAGTTTCTGTCTCCTTGTGATTTAATCTAGGAGGGTTGTCTATTTCCAAAATTAATCAATCTCCTCTAGATTTTCTAGTTTGGGTGCATAAAGGTGTTCATAATAGCCTTGAATGATCTTCTTTATTTCTGTGATATCAGCTGTAATGCTTCCTGTTTTATTTCTAATTGAGCTTATTTGGATCTTCTCTCTTCTTTTCTTGGTTAATTTTGCTATCAATTTTGTTTCTCTTTTCAAAGAACCAGGTTTTGGGTTCACATTTTGGATGTTTTATTTGTTTCTTTCAATTTTATTTAGTTCTGCTCTGATCTTTGTAATTTTACACTTTTCTTCTGCTGGGTTTGGGTTTGGTTTGTTCCTCTTTCTCTAATTCCTTGAGATATGACCATAGATTGCCTATTTGTGCTCTTTCAGACTTTTTGATGTAAGCATTTAAGGCTATGAACTTTCCTCTTAGCACCACCTTTGCTTTATCCCAGAGGTTTTGAGGTTGTGTCACTATTATTATTCAGTTCCAATAATTTTCTAATTTTCATCTTGACTTCATTGTTAACCCAATGATCATTCAGGAGCAGGTTATTTAATTCTTATGCATTTCAGCAGTTTTAAGGGTTCCTTTAGGAGTTTATTTCCAATTTTTTCCACTGCTATCTGAGAGTATTTGATGTAATTTCAATTTCTTAATATTTATTGAGACTTGTTTTGTGGCCTATCATATTGTTTATCTTGGAGAATGTTCTATGTGCTGATAAATAAAATGTATATTCTACAGGTATTGGGTATAATGTTCTTTAAATATCTAAGTTCATTTGTCTGGGCCATAGTTTAAGTCCATTTTTTATTGACTCTCTGTCTTGATGACCTGTCTAATGCTTTCATTGGAGTATTGAAGTCCCCCACTACTATTGTTTTGCCATCTAATTTCTTAGGTCTGGTACTAATTGTTTTATACATTTGGGCTGTCAAGTATTAGATGCATATATATTTTGAATTGTGATATTTTTCTGTTGGATAGTCCTTTTATAGTTACATAAGGTCCCTCTTTGAGTTTTTTAACTGTTGTTGCTTGAAAATATTTTGTCTGATATAAGAATAGCTATTCTTGCATGCTTTTTGTGTCCATTTCGCTGAAATATCTTTTGCTACCCCTTTACCTTAAGTTTATGTGAGTCCTTATGTGTTATGCAGGTTTCTTGAAGACAGCAGATACTTGATTGATTAATTCTTATCCATTCTGCCATTCTCTATCTGTTAAATGGAGGATTTAGGCCATTTACATTCAGCATTAGTATTGAGATGTAAGGTACTACTCTATTCATCATGCTAGTTGTTGCCTGAATACCTTGTTTTGTTTTTTCATTTCCACTGTGCTACTGTTTTATAGGTTTTGTGAGATTTATGCTCTAAGAAGTTTCCCTTTTGATGCACTTCAATGTTTTGTTACAGGATTTAAAGCTCTTTGAGCAGTTCTTGTAGAGCTGGCTTGGTAGTGGTAAATTCCCTCAGCATTTGTTTGTCTGAAAAAGACTCTTTTCTCTTTTATGAAGCCTAGTTTCACTGGATAAAAATTATTGGCTGATAATTGTTTTGTTTAAGGAGGCTAAAGATTGAACCCCAGTTCCTTCTAGCTTGTAATGTTTCTGTTGAGAAATTTGTTGTTAGTCTGATAGATTTTTTTTTCCCATTTATTTACTTTATTGCTTTTTAGGTTTTGGGGGACATGTGAAGAACATGTAAGATTGTTGCATAGGTACACAGATGAACCTGGAAACCATCATACTCTGATAAATTTTTGTTTATAGGTATCGTGCTGCTTTTGCCTCACAGCTCTTAAGATTCTTTTATTCTTCTTAACTTTAGATAACCTGATGTCTATGTACCTTGGCGTTTATCATTTTGTGATGAATTTCTTGAATGTTCTTGAACCTTCTTATATTTGGATGCTGAGATCTCTAGCAAGTCCAGGAAAGATTTCCTCAATTATTCCCTCAATGTATTTTCCAAACTTTTAGATTTCTTTTCTTCCTTGGGAACACCAATTATTCTTAAGTTTGATGACTTAATATAATCCTTAACTTCTTGGAAGTTTTGCTTATTTTTAAAAATTATTCTGTTTTGTTTTGATTTGTCTTTGTTGGATTTGGTTAATTCAAAAGCCTTGTCTTTGAACTCCGAGATTCTTTCCTCTACTTGTTTGATTTTATTGCTGAGACTTTCCAGCGTGTTTTGCATTTTTTCTATGTGTGTCCTTCATTTCCAGAAGTTGTGATTAGTTTTTTTTTTAAGATATGCTATTTCTCTGAAGATTTTTCCATCCATGTACTGTAATATTAAAAAAAAATATCTTGCAGTTGCTGTTCACCTTTTTCTCATGCATCCTTGAGTAGCTTAATAATCAACCTTCTGAATTCTTTTTTTAGTAATTCAGGTATTTCTTGTTGGTTTGGATTCATTACTGGTAAGCTAGTGTGATATTTTGGAGCTGTTAAAGAACTCTGTTTTGTCATATTACCATGACTGTTTTTCTGATTCCTTTTCATTTCGGTAGAGTATATCAGAGGAAAGATCTGGGGCTCAAGGGCTGCTGTTCAGATACTTTAGTCCCTCAGGGAGGTAACTTGATGTAATGCTCTCCTCTTTCCCCTTGAGCTGGAGCTTTTGAGAGTCAGAGTGCAGTAACTGTTATTTCCCTTCTGAGTCCAGCCACCCCACAGAGCTACTGGGCTTAGGGCTGGTAGTGGGGAGTGTCTACAAGGAGTCCTGAGATGTGATCCCTCTTCAGGTCCCTCAGCCATGGATACAAGCACCTGCTCTGGTGGAGGTAGCAGAGGAGTGAGGTGAACTCTGTATGGAACTTTGTTCTAGTTTTGTTTAGTGCGCTGGTTTTCTCGAATGCTGGTTGTTGTTTTGGCAGTAAAGTGTTCATGGGGCAGACTGAGGACCTCTTGTCAGCCAGAGTGTTACAGGTGGTGGAGTTAGCTGTTGTTTTCTCCTTTATTGGGGCAGGTTGTTCTATTATGAGTCACTGTAATGGTTTGTGTTGGCTGGCCTCTAGCCAAAAAGTGGCACTTTCAAGAGTGCATCAGCTGTGGTAGTATAGGGAGAATCAGGTATTGGAAAGGGCCCTAGAGCTCCCAAGAGATTATGTCTTTTGTCTTTAGCTACCAGGGCAGGTAGAGAAAGACCATCAGTTGGGAGCAGGTTTAGGTGTGTCTGGGCTCAGACTCTCCTTGGGTGGGGCTTATCCAGCCACTGTGAGGGATAGAGGTGGGTTTTTCAGGCCAGTGGAGTTATTTCCCAGGGTAATATGGATTCATCTTCTATTTTCCCACAGGTCACCAAGGAAGTGAAGAAAAGCTGGCAGAGACAGGCCTCACTAAGCTCCCACACAGCTGAAAAGGCCACTCGCACTTCCACTGTGCTCCCTCAACAGCAGAGTTTATATTCAGCAGCTGGTGACCAGGGCTGGGAACTTCTCCCAGGCTAAAGCCTCCCCACTGAGAAAGGAAGGTGGGTTTTCAGACTTCACACCCTTTCTGCTGTGACTTCTCTGCTTCTGTCTGTACTTCCAGTTTGCCCCCTTGCCCCCAGAATCTACCTTGGAAAATTCATGCTTGGTCAAAATTATTATAAAGTTCAGTTGGAAGTTTCCTTTTCCCTGTGGTCTTACTCCAATTGTACTGGCAGTTCTCCGAAAATCTCCTGTAAGATAAAGTCAGAAATGGCTTCCCTGGGGACCGGGAATGCCTACAGGGCTCTTTCCACTGCTTTTTCTACTTTTATATTTTTTTCAGCTCTGTAAATTCATTTCAGCTCTAGGTTAGGTTAAATCCTTCTTTCGTGTGATCTGAATTTTCAGGCTTCCTGGTGAGGATGTGTGTTCAGAGGTAGACTTTCCACCTCTCACGCTTTGTGCACTCAGTTTTTTGGCTCTGTATCAGAGTTTGCAGCAGCAAGCTTCTTTTTTATTCAAAAGGTCTGTGAATTCTTTCAGTTTTCTGGATATATTCCTGTGGTAGGGTTTGGAGCAAAAATTCATGAGACGAAACTTCACATACTGTTTTGTCTGAGTTGGAGTTGCAAGTTAGTCTTGCTTCTTATTTGCCATTTTTCCCTCTAAATTTAAATATATTGATATAAAGTAAGGTAAATGGAGTGGTAATCTAGTGAATCATGAAGCATACATTAATGAAAACAAATATTTGTGTATTTCATATGCAAATTAAATGTAGAAAATTATACTCAATAAATAAAAATAGTTGAGAGTAATTTGTAAGTAGCATGTTTTACAATCCTTAATACTTATTCATGTTCTTTCCTATGAATATATTTGCATATTTATTATTTAGTACAAGTAGTTTTGTCAAATATACACTCAAAATTTAATTACAAATTGTGTATATGTCCCTTAAGTGTATACAAATTACAAATCAAATCAATATTTAAAAGTTTCCTTGGTCCTATCCAGAATGATCTGTTGCCATATGTGATGGTTAATACTGAGTGTCAACTTGATTGGCATGAGGGATACAAAGTATTAATCCTGGGTGTGTCTGTGTGGGTATTTCCAAAAGGGATTACCATTTGAGTCAGTGGCCTGGAAAGACAGATCCACCATTAATCTGGTGGGTACAATCTAATCAGCTGCCAGCAAATATCAAGCAGGAAGAAAAAAAAACCTGAAAAAGGAGAGACAGGCCTAGCCTTCCAGCCTACATCTTTCTCCCCTGCTGGATGTTTCCTGCTCTTGAACATCAGACCCCAGTTCTTTAGTGTTGGAACTTGGACAGGCTTTCCTTGCTCCTCAGCTTGCAGACAGCCTATGTGAGACCTTGTGATCATGTAAGTTAACACTAATACTTAATAAACTCTCCATAGGCATATATATGGAGAGTTTATTAAGTATTAGTGTTAACTTACATGACATATATATATATATATATCTCCTATTAGTTCTGTCCCCCTAAGAGAACCCTAACGAATATACCATATTTTCTAAAAAAAGGTAAGGGTAAACTGGAGACTTGGTATATGAATATCTTCCATAAGATAATTATTACTGGCTATGAGTGAGATTGATCTCCAAAGACCCAACATAATTATAGGCCTTATTCAGAGATGGTATTTGTAAATGGAGCCCAGGCCACTAGCTGTCTCATTGTTGTTCCAACAGTCTTATCTCAAGTACATAATGTTTCCAGTCTTAGAGTGTTGTGTTAGAAGAGGTTATTTAATTTCACATATAGTTGAATATCACACACTGATTTTCTGATCTCTAGAGCTAGTATAAAATTGATTACTTGGACATGCAGTAGAGTGGTAAGAGGCAAGAAAAAAGAATTACAAATGGGTCCAGGAAAAGTCTCTTTTGGGTAATGGATATATTTATCATGTTGATGTGGTATTGTTTTTCAGACACACATACATGTCAGAGATAATCAAGTTCTTCACTTCAAATATGTGCAGATTATTATATGGAACTTAAATTTTTATAGGGCTACTTAAAAAAAAAACTACGTTATTTCAGAAACAAGGTTAGCTTACGGGGCAAATCAATTAAATAATATATTGTATGCACTAAGGTGACAAATGCAGAGAAATCATTTGATCAAAACTTTCAAGATTTATTCATGATAAAACTTGTAACAAACTAGAGGTAGAAATGATCCTTAACTTATAATATTTAGCTGAAATATAGAACTATTCAGGTTGGTGCAACGGTAATTGCATTTATGCCATGACTTAAACCTGGCATAGCAAAACCCTGGCCTGGCACATCATGGCAAAAACAGGGCAACCTTTTAATGGCAAAAACCTCAGTTACTTTTGCACCAACCTAAACATGAAAAAGAGAAAGCATAAAACATTTTGCAGTATGTAAGGCATTTTCTTTAATACATAAAAATGTATATTCACTATCATTATATTCATATTTTCATTTTGATATTGTGCTGAAACTTGTAGCAAGTATTTAATGTCATATAGTTATGTCAGGGGAAAAGAACTTAAAATAATTATTTTTAAAAGAGAAAAAAATTATACTTTGATTATTAATTGTTTTATGTAGAAAGCCCAAAGTAGAATGTTACAATGAGTAACAGAGTTTTAGCAAATTTTTGGAATATGCTTTCAATATAAATATACATTAATAAAATCTTATATTTTAATAACAATATTTTAAATGTTATATAAAATGCCATTCTAATCCAACAAAACTATGAAGTAACTCTAAATAAACCAATAAAATATCTCTTGCCTTACATGAAAAAATTTTTAGACTTTAAAGAAAAAATTATGGAAGACCTAAAGAAATGTTGATAGAAAGAAAGACTCAAGATTGTAAAAATGTTGACTTTCCCAAGTCAACCTACAGTTTCAGTGCAATTCATTTAACATCTGAACAGCATTGTTTTGTTTTTTGCTTATTTTTCTTTTTGAAGCGGTATAACTTAATAAGCTGATTTTAAAATTGATTATAGAAGGATAAGATATAAAGACTAACCAGCTCATTGCTAAAATAAACATGTTGGTGTTGTCTTAAATATTGTGATCATAAAAAAGATAAATAGAATGTGCCACTTTTACAGGAAAGGGAAAATGCAATGTGCTATAATGGTTCATTCTACCAGGCCTGAAATTAGTTTAAGCTGTTTTACGAAAATAGGAAAAGAACTAATATTATACAGACCTCTGGTCAAGGCATAAAACATTCTGATTAATAACAGTGCTTTGTACCCATGGGTCTCAAGAGTATTGTGGCAGTTTGTACACCTTTTCAAGATTTTTCATTGATAACACTGAAACTGATGATTTGCATGTACTATGAGAAAATGGAAGGGCTTTGCTGTTGGGACACAGAGCAAAAATATCTCTATGTGACAAGCAAGATACAAACAAAACTGGAAGTGACTCTACTTTCTCTCCATGTTTCTCAAGTATTCTACTGGAACCTGTGGTCCCTGATTCCCAATAAAAAGCATCTGTGGTGTTTCCAGGGGAAGAATGATTGAAGTTGTGACTGGTCTCAGATTCTTTGTAAGACAGTCTCTAGTGGATATCTTTCCTTTAATGATGTTGCTATTTTGAATTCTTTTTCTGACAAGAACTACACATTTCTAAGCATTTTCATTTTGGGCCCTGTGAGTCTTCTTTTGAAATTGAACCCTGTCTAAATGCCATTGTTAGTATATATACCCATGGAACAGAATGCATGAATTCTGAATGCAGTTTTTTAAAGATCAAAACAAAAAAGGCAGAAGAACATTATTTTGGGAAATATCTACATGATATAAAATTCTAAAAGGAAGAAAGAGAACTATTACCATAAAATTCAGAGCATTAAATATATCTAGAAGAGGAATAATGAACTGTTAATACATGTTAGTTACATGTTTTTTTTTTTTTTTTAAAGACAGAATGTCATTCTGTTGCCAAGGCTGGAGTACAGTGGTACAATCTCGGCTCACTACAAATCTCCACCTCACACGTTGAAGCAATCCTTCTGCCTTAGACTCCTTAGTAGCTGGGGCCAAAGGGATTCAACACCATGCCTGGCTAATTTTTTGGTATTTTTAGTAGAGACAGGGTTTCAATATGTTGTCCAGGCTGGTCTCGAACTCCTAGCCTCAAGTGATCCACTCACGTTGACCTTCCAAAGTGCTGGGATTACAGACATGAGCCACCACACCTGGCCTTATATGTATTAATTTTTATTCTGAACATTGTATATATCTTTTGACATATATTTTAATATTAAGTAATAAAATATAATCAAGTAAAATGGAACTTATTTAGATTTTGTATATTTTATGTCTAAATGTCATGAAGTAAAATCACACGCAAAAATATTTGGAAATAATACTTTCATTAATCAAGAAATAGAGTAGGTTAACTATTTCCTTTTTTAATCACTGTCATCATATTTCAGCCAAATGATAATTGCTTTAGAGTGTTGAGTCAAACTCCACCCTATTGCTAGAGACAAGAGAGTGAGTAACAATAGCTAAACTAACGTTGACAATAAAAGTTTGTTTTTTTTAAATGAACATTAGAAAGATGCTAAATATTTTATTGTATCTTAACACCATATTAAATTCACTATATAGTTATCTTTTATTTATGCCAAAAACTTCTATGGCCTCAGAAAGACAGTGAAAGTATCATCAATAACATTCTTAGGTTTCAACTGAAGGATATACAATAAGTTATCTTAGCAGCCTTTATTAACATCATATTTAAGAGGCATCCTAAATATGTTATAGTCTACAAAAACAAAACATTTTACTTTTCAGGTCTCTTATACAGTTGTGTATTGAACAGAATAAATTATCCTTAAATGAAAATTCCATGTAAAAACATATAAAATGTTATATTATCTAGTACAAATATGTTATGGATGCATAATAGGCTTTGGGAACACATTTAAAGGATAATTTAACTCCTAGGGTCATTTTTGTTATTTTAATAATTAAAGAAATATCATTTAGGCTTTTTAATAATGTGTTTTCTATGTGTGGCATTAAACACACCGTTTTGGAATCATTGTGTCCTGGCAAAGAAATTTTTGCAAGGACAAGAATAGGGCAAGACAAGGAAAAATAGATGGGAAATTATCTTCTGATTTATGAGTTATAATTAGTCATGTCTAAATAATAAATAAGACTAAGACATATGTTATTAGAAATATTAGCAGTATCCAGCATTTAATTATAGCAACAAAGTAATTTACATGTCTAGTGTATGTACATTTACCATAGAAAGTAGTTCCTCTGACTTTAGTGCCTTCTTGCTCTCCCTACCCAAACTAACGTGTCTAACGTTAGTTCCTAGAGTTTGTTTGCCTCATCTACTTTTTTTTTTTTTTTTTTATTGTAGTTTAGCTCTTGTTGCCCAGGCTGGAGTGCAATGGCAGGATCTCAGCTCACAGCCACCTCCGCCTCCTGGGTTTAAGCAATCCTCCTGCCTCAGCCTCCCGAGTAGCTGGGATTACAAGCACCTGCCAGCATGCATGGCTAATTTTTGAGTCAAGACGAGGTTTTGCCATGTTGGCCAGGCTTGTCTGGAACTCCTGACCTTAGGAGATCCAACCTGCCTCAGCCTCCCAAAGTGCTGGGATTACAGGCATGAGCCACTGTACCCAGCCCACTTTTTCACTTTGCTTTGGTTTCTTTATCAGGTTATCAAAGAAGATCATAAAGTTCAAGAGTAGACATATTATTATACTGATTTAAAATATATAAAATTAAAATTAATACATAAACAAAGTGACCTAGGTGCAAACATCAGCATTCAGCCTGTGTTCATGAAATGCAGAAATGGGATTGAATTGCATCATTATCAGTCACTCTCCTTGTTTCCAAGCAGAAAGGGTCCCTACAACAGATCGTTGTTTTTCTTGTTTTATTTCATTTTAATTGACAAAACAATAATTGTGTACATTTATGTGGTACAATATGATTACATGTGTACATTGTGGAATAATCAACTCAAGCTAATTAACATATCTGCACATTAAATACTTATCATTTCTTTGAGTTTAAAACATTTTAAACCCTTTTTAAAGCTATTTTCAAATATACATTATTTCTATAGTTACCATGGTGTGCAATAAATCACCAAAACATATACCTCCTGTCTACTTGAAACTTTGTACCCTTTAATGGATTTCTCCCCTTTCCCAATCTACCCCTGCCCTCAGTGTCTGGTAATCACTATTCTACCTCTATTTCTAAAGGTTTGACTGTAGATTGCCCATGTAAATGAGATCATATGTATTTGTCAGTTTGTATTTGGGTTATTTCTCTCAGTATAATGTTCTATAGGTCATCTGTGTCAAAATAAATAACAGAATATTCTGCTTTGTAAAGGTTTATATACCACATTTTAAAAATCCATTCACTGATTGGTGGGCACTTTGGTTGTTTCCGTATCTTGGCTATCATGAATAATGCTGCAGTGAACATGGAGGTGAAGGCGTCTCTTTGGCCTACTGATTTCAATTACTTTGTATACATATCCAAATAAGAGATTTCTGGATCGTATAGTACCTCTATTTTGTTTTTCTAAGGAATCTCCATAATGTTTTCCAAAATGTATGTACTAATTTGAGATACCATCCATAATGTACAAGAATTCCCTTTTTCCCACATTCTCCCCAACACTTGTTATCTTTCATTGGTTTGATAGCAGCCAATCTAAAACATGTGATGTAATATTGCCTGTTTTTTAATAAGGGTGTTTGTCTTTGTTATTTCCTAGTAGTTTTCTTGTGTATTTTTTATATTAGCCACTTATCTAATGTATAATATGCAAATATTTTCTTCCAATATCTAAGTAATTTCTTCCCTCTGTTGATTGTTTCCTTGGCTTTGGGAAACCTGTTTATCTGATAAAATCCCACTTGCGCATTTTTGCTTTTGCTTTTGAGGTCATATCCAAGAAATCATAGCCCAAAGCAACATTATGGAGTTTGTACTCCATGTTTTCTTCTTGTAGTTTTACAGTTTCAGGTCTTAAGTTTTTTAATCATTTTGGTTTGACTCTTATTTATTATTATTACTTTTGGAGACAGAGTCTTGCTTTTTTGCCTAGGCTGGAGTGAAATGGCATGATCTCAACTCACTGAAACCTCTGCCCCACAGGTTCAAGCAATTCTCCTGCCTCGGCCTCCCAGTTGGCTGAGAATACAGACACATGCCATCATACCCAGCTAATTTTTGTATTTTTAGTAGAGACAGCATCTCACCTTGTTGGCCAAGCTGGTCTCAAACTCCTGATCTCAGATGATCCACCTGACTTGGCCTCCTAAAGTGGTACGTTTACAGTTGTGAGCCACTGCACCTGGCATTGACTCTTATAAAGGGATGAGATAAGGGTTTGTTTTCATTCTTCTACTTATGGATATCCAGTTTTAAAAACACCATTTTTTGAAGAGACTCTCCTTTTCTCATTTGGTGTTCTTAGCACCCTTATAAAAATCAATCAGCCATAAATGGATGGGTTTATTTATAGGCTTCTTATCTTACTCCATTAGTCAATGTATCTGTCTATATGCCAGGACCATGCTGTTTTGAATATTAAAGCTTTGTAAAATATTTTGAAATCTGGTAGCATGACGTTTCCATTTTGTTCTTTTTGCTCAAGATGACTTTGGTTTTTTGGGGTGTTTTGTGGATCCATACAAATTTTAGACTATTTTTTCTATTTCTGTGAAGAATGACATTAGAATTCTAATATGGTATATTAGTTCATTATTGCACTGCTATAAATAAATGCCTGATACTGGGTCATTTACAAAGAAAAGAGGTTTAATTGGCTTATGGATCAGCAGGCTGTACAGGAAGCACAATATTGGCATCTGCTCAGCTTCTTGGAATACCTCATGAAACTTACAATCATGGTGGAAGGCAAAGGGGGAATGAGGCATCTCACATGGTGTGAGCAGAAGAAAGGGGAGTGGGGAGTGTCACACACTTTTAAACAACCAGATCTCACAATAAGTCGCTAACTCACTATCACAAGAACAGCAGGAAGGGGAGGGTGCAAAGCCATTCATGAGAATTCTGTCCCTATGATCCAGTGGCCTCCCAACAGGCCCACCTTCAACACTAGCAATTACAATTTCACATGAGATTTAGTGGGGACACAGATCCAAACTATATCATGTGGAGTGTATTGAATCCATAGATAACTTTGGGTATTATGGACATTTTAACAATATTAATTCTAATCCATGAGCATGAGATGTCTCTTCATTTATTTGTATCTTCTACCATGTCTTTCATCAATGTTTTATAGTTGTTAATATACAAATCTTATGCTTTCATGGTTAAATTTACTCAAGTATTGTTTAATGTTCCTTTAAATGAATTTTTTCTTAATTTTCCCTTCAAATAGTGTGTTGTTCATGGATCTTATTTTTAAAGTTTGCTTTTCTCCTCTGACTTGACTTTCTTTCCTCCAGTCCTATCTCTACAATCAGGTTGGGAAATTCTGGAGACAACTGGATGTGTTCTCCTAGATTCCACACCTCTTTCTTTTTGACCTCTCAGAAAACCCAGAAACCCATATTTCCATGCACAAATGATGCCATGTCTATTTTTTCTGAGACTGTACTATGCCACCAAATGTGAGCATCCCTTAAGCCAAGAATAGAGTCAACTAGTATGTACATGGACTAGTGTGTAATGTAGGAAGACCCAGAAAGTTCAGAGAAGTGTAGGTAAAAAATAATCATTGGTGAAAGAGAAAAGAGTTTAAGCTGAATGCCAGGTTGAATGCTAGTTTCCAGTACCCTTTGATTGATTACACAATCTCATTGACTACACGACCAGGTAAAATTTGAAACGCTAAAAGCTTAGTACACCTAAATTTGGAGCTTGGCTTTCTGAGTTTTTATAAATGTTTATTTGCAAAGTAGAAAAAATACAATGTATTTTTTAAAATATTTAAAAACCTTATTTTTATTTTTAATTTTTTTTACAATTGTAAAATATTTGAACATATGTTTTGTGGAATTAAATTTGTAACCTTGACCTAGACCCTGAAAAATGATACAGAAATACCTGATTTTAGATGCCATAGTCCACAATAAGTATCTTTCACTGATTTTGTTAAGTTGGCTAATTTAGTAGATATTTATGTCTGTGATATCTGTATCTGTTATTAATGAGTATGTTTAGAAGTATAGAATGTTAAATGTATTAGATGAATATAGGCTTATTGAAATCTGTTTCCTTTTTTTATAGATTATTTAAAATGAAAGCAAAATTAAAACCATAATATTATAAAAACTCTGGTTAAAAATTTGCTAGCAGCTGGAAATTTACCAAAATCCAGAGTACAGTAAGATGAAAAACAAAGCAAAGCAATATCACTATAAATCAGCTGTAAAATGTAAAGAAAAACAAAGTTATAGAAATTATAATAGGAACGAAAACAAATGTAAAGAGTAGTGGCATTAAACAATTTCACTGTCTTTAATTAAATAAAATACGTTTATGCAAAATAGCAATCCTGAATTTTAAATATGAAAAATTTTGGATATTGGATAAACCTTCAGAAAAAAGTAAAATGAGTGAAATGAAATATATGTTTAATAATTATCCAAGAACCTCCTACACAGATAAATATTATTAAAGATGAAATCAAAGAGTAATTGAGCATGTATTGTGAGTTTATTACATACATCTAATAAGAGTTCAAGCAAAAGGAAAATGGGAGCATACTAGAGAAGTAATATTAGATAAATTAGCAGTAAAAAATTTGCAGCACCAAAAAATAAACTAAAACCTCACCTTAAAAGTAAACACACTGTTTTCCAAGTGTAGAGCAGGATAAACAAAACGTAACTTTTGCTTAATTATAAAAGTGTCCAATATTTACAGACAAAAAAATTGCATGTCAACATTGTGCTCCAGTGGTAATATTTTTTTCTTGTAGCGGTACAGTTTAACTATTCTGAATGTACTTTACATATATGTTTGTGTTAAAGTAAATAAACAACTTAAAAGGCAGACAATAGGATTTAGGTTTCTTATTGTTAGAGAGGGCTTTTATAAGAAAGGAAAGCTAGAATGAATCACCTAGTACTGGATTAGAGTTAGAGACAATATAATAGCATGCCTAACTTAATATATATGTATTAGGTTTCTCAAGAGGAATGAAACCAATAAGATATCCATGTAAGAAGAGATTGATTATGAGAACTGGCTCATGCAATTATGGAGGCTGCAAATTCTCATGATCTGCAATCGGCAAGCTGGAGATTGAGAAAAGCCACTGGTATAATTCAGTCCTAGTCCAAAGACTTCAACAAGGAAAATCAATGATGTAAATCGCAGTCTGAATGCACAAGAAAATGAGATGAGGTATCCCTGCAGTAAGGCAGGAAAAAGAAAAAGGTACAAATTTTACTTGCTTTGCTGTTTGTAAAAGAATGTTTTATCTGGAACTCTGTGGCTCACTCAAGTTGACACATAAAATTAACCATTACAATATATGAACATGACAACATATAAACAGCAACTACTATAAACGTGTGTGCACGTGGGTTAGTATGCAGATGCCTATTTCCTAGTTTTCACCACTGAGAGTGCCCAAAATAATAAAACCCAAGGAGCAATAAACACATGTATCATGCAGATCTTGGTTTTCAAACACTATTCTTTAATAAAAAACACCAGAGTTCTATTAATTTAGACACCAGTGATGTCTAAAAGACACCACCATTCTTTAATAAAAGGCATCAATGCCTGATTCGATGACTAGGTTAAGGAAACATACAAGTGAGTCTAGAATATCTTGAAGCACTAGGAAGTAATACAGAGGAGGGAAAGAAGGGAAGGAAGGAAGGAAGGGAGGGAGGGAGAGATGGAGGGAGGGAGGGAGGGAGGAAAAGAAATAAAGGTGTGTTTTATTTCTTTTTAGTGATATTTAAAATAAAGGGAAGGAAGGAAGAAGGAAAGAGGGAGGAATTAGAGGGAGGAAGGAAAGGGACAGATGAGATGGAAGGGAGAAAGGGGAGGAATGGGATAGAAGGGAAGGAAAGCAGGAAGGGAGGGAAGGAAGGAAGGAAGGAAGGGAGGAAGGAAGGAAGGAGAGGGAGGGAGGAAAAGAAGGAGAGGGAGGGAGGAAAAGAAGGAGAAGTAAGGGAAAGGAAGGGAAGAGAAGGGAAGGGAAGGGAGAGAGAAGGGAGAAGGAGGGAGATAGGCATACCAAAAGGACATAGAAACCAAGCAAAAACTAGAATGGTTTGAACAACAAAATAGTGTTGAATTGTAATAAAAGGTATAAAATACATACATGTGAGTCAATAACACTATAAATAAATAATTGAACAAGTCAAATAAGTAAAGAACATTAGAGCAATCTTTTTTCCAGAAGAATTTCAAGTGATACGTGGAGATGAGGGTTAATTAAATCTTGTCCCCCAAACCCTTGAAAATGAGTTAGTTTTAGTCATTTTCTTTCTAAAAATAGAACAGGGAAAGAAAAAAAGTAAATTTACAGAGGATGAAAGTTGAAAACACTACTGTCACTGAATGATAACAGTTAACATCTCCAATAACATCATGTGTCTCCTGATATGATATCACAAGATGAATACTTCATTTATTTTGTATAAGGGCAATCTACTCATGAGATGAACAGTGACTAGCACCTTCCAAGACTACCAAGATTATTATTAAAAAAGGAAAGAATGAGTAACTGCTACTGACCAGATAGGACTAGATAGATGTATGGTAACAAAACAAAACACGGTAGCCTGGATAGAATGCTGGAATAGAAAGAAGACATTAACGGAAAAACTGATGAAATCCATAGGTCTGAATTTTATTTAATAGTAATGTGGGCTATCAGTTTAATTATTTTAACAAAGGCACACAGTAATGTAAGTTTTTAACAATAAGCCATAAGTAAAACTGAAGAAGGGTATACAGAAACTCTGTGTTACTTTTGTAACTTTTCTGTAAATTTAAATTATACTGAAAGTAAAAGAATATATATTTCCAACATTCAAATTAGACTAGATACCTAAAATAGTAACTATGAATATGGACGATTGGCAACACTCAACAATTGAATGCTATTTTCAGCTACAAAACATGGGCAAATACCTGTTTTGGTCTTTGCACTGGACAGTTGTATTTGTTGTTGTCGTTTGGTTTTTGGGTTTTGCTTTTTTCTTGTAAATTTCTAACCATTAATCTACTCTCACATAGCTTGGTGCCCAAAATAGGGATGCTTATATTTTTGTCTGTTTGTTTTATTTTTCACTCAGGCACCCAAACAGAAGTAAATAACAAGTGTAAGTCGCTGCTGAAGAAATGATCTTCAAAGTCTAATCCCAAAGACTAGAATGATAGCTTTAGACTGACTGCTAACATGTCGGACCCAACGATCTATAGATATTCATAATTTACATGCATACATGTATACACACAGACATACACACACACACACACATATATACACATACATAACTTTTCTAAATAAAATTCTGTGAAAATGATAAGCATTAGTCATAGATTCAATCTAGAGTCTTTTGAATAGAAAAAAATTTCTGCAGGATAGCAAATCAAATGTTTGGAAACAAATCTATAAGTAGATTTAAATCAATTTAGCCAGCTGCATTGCACTCCATGGTCTTAATTATTGCCAAAATACTTATTTACATCTAAACTCAAAAGGAATAAAAATACTTAGGTTTGATGAAGACAAACGTTAAATAAACCATTTAAATATATGTCTACTATATTTGCAAGTGGTTTATTTTAATGTATATTAAGTGAGGTAAAACAATTTTACATTTAATAATTACTATTAAATATTGTCTTTTCTCTCATTCTTGGATTTTATATGATTTTTGGAGAGACAGGGTTTCACCATGTTGCCCAGGCTGGTGTCTAAGTCCAGGGCTAAAGCAACCCACCTGTCTCAGCATCCCAAAGTGCTAGAATTACAAGCATGAGCTACCATGACCAGTCACATGGTTACTTTTTAGCAGACATTCAAATGCAAAGACTAAGCAGTACATCCTTAGTGAAGAAGAGATGGTTTATTGCCAGGACATGAGATATCAATTTTGTTCTCTTAACAACAGCTCAGTAGGATATATAAGATATGCCAAGAAATATAAGTTTTGTCTTCAAATGAGAATTTAACCAACATGTCTTGCAAAGGCTTTTCTGTTTGTGATCTATAGATATGATTTTGTGTCTCTGCAATATGTAGATCATCACTAGTATCTGGAAATATGATGTGGTAGAGGGCATCATCTTGGAAATTACTTCCTGGAAAATTATTCATACAGATCACCCAAATATTAGAGAATTAACCTGTTAATTCCAAATGCTCATCACAATGTACAGGTATTTTCTCAATGATTTTATGTCTCTGTTCAGTCTATCTTTTCTCACCCTTCCCCAATCCTAGTGATAACAATTTCTACCCCATTAAACAAAGTTTCAGTGAATATGGAGGTAGCGCCATGACTAAAGTGCATATATTACCTGATATGAGCTTTTGTATTTAAAACATAAAAGGAATGCTACCATTTTTTATTGAAAATATATAGAAAGAAATGTAGGCCAGGATTTCAGCTTGATCACAGTAAGTAGACACATGTGACCAAATGGTGCAGTGTTTAAAATGCTCCCATGGTATTTTATTTTCTAGTTATCTTTATCGAAAAGCATTCTTCTAGTAGATCTCCATACTATTACTTCAACTGTTATTGCTTTTTGCTTAACTTTTCCCAAACCAGTATATTTGATTTGCACACACCAGGGAATCTCCTGGCATCCCTTGTTTCCAATTTGAAAGCTCAGAATTTAATTTGCATTTTTAGTGTGGATATCCTAGAGTTTCATTTTCCTGGAAAAATACCCTTTGGGTTACTTTTTGTTGCTAGAAGAACTACTGTGCCTTACATTGATTGGCAGTAATTTTCCATAGGCAAACACCTGCATGAGAAACACCTGCAGGTACATGAATTTGGGAAGTAAAATGGTTTTAAGCAGAAACTCAAGGGGTAAGCACAAGCAGTTCCAAAGTTCTGTATAAGGAATCAAAGAAAAGTAGGGTTTTAACAAAATACAATATCTATTATATTTTTGTTTATCAACCTATGAACTGTGGATTTTTGGCAACATACTAGTAATAACAATGAAAAAATCAAATATAAGAACACAGTCAAGTTGATGACTTTGAAAATACTTAAGAAAAATGAACATAAATGAAACCTTTGAAAACAATACATATTAAGAATAATTCTTTATCTTTCAATCATATCCAGATCACTATATTTTTACACACTTATAATTTTTAATTATAAATTGGAAACTGGAAAAATCAATATGTTATAAATTGGCTGTTTAATAGAATTATTAACATTGCTTGAGGCAAAGCCCTTCAACACCTGCACATACATTATGATCAACAAGCCATTTCTTGAGTTTGGAAAACAGTTGTTTTAGCATAGAAAAAGGAACTTTGTAAGTTTCAAAACACAAATGAAAAATTACTTTTATTACATTCTAATTAAATATTTACTAATTTTCAGCTAATGAAAGAATATCACTAAAATGACACCTTACTTCATTTGTCATAAGATAAAAAATATTACTGATTTTAATATAGCTGGCAACACTTAATCTACACACAGTAAATTCATCTATTTCTTCTAAATAAAATAGACTAGAAGGAACATAATGTAAACACTAACAAAAAAATTGCATGTCAGACAACCAATATAGGCACAACAATCTTTCATCAAATTTTACTAGAAAAACCTTCCTTCCTTCTATAGTTTGAGTATCTAATATTCAGCCTGTAACTTTGAAATTTAATTTATATATTAATATATTAGTTGAATATGCTTTAAAATTCTGAGCATACTATAAAAAATCCCCATTTAAAAACCTGATGCATTCCTTTTTGAAAATAGAAAACCAAAAATGGCCTCCTGCTCTGAGTATATAATTAAAAATTGAATAATCAATACTGTGTATTTACCTTAAACAATTTTTAGAATAAAATATGACATGAGTCATCATCTTTCTGTTATAAACTCTGGAATGTTCCTGAATAAATTGATAGTCACACTAGGATAAGAAATATATTTTTGTATTAATACATTTCTATGTAGTTGACTAAAATATTTAAAGGCCTTTTTACCTCATGTAGGTTACAGTGAATCCTCAGACTTCCATAGCTGATATAAGTGAATATGTAATACATATAATCCAGAAGTAGCATATGTCAATAAAAACGCTAACCTAGAAACCAATTTGATATCTTTTTTTGCTTAGTTGGCATTAACTATATAATCTTGATACTCAGACTGTGGCCCATGGACCAGCAGTATAAGCATCCCTTGGGAACATTTAGAAATTCAAATTTTAACCCCCATATCATACCTGCTACAGCCAAATATGCATTTTAATAAGGTCCCCTGGTAATTCATAAGCATCATACAACTTGGAA
The DNA here is from genome assembly GCF_001604975.1 of Cebus imitator. Classification (NCBI taxonomy): domain Eukaryota; kingdom Metazoa; phylum Chordata; class Mammalia; order Primates; family Cebidae; genus Cebus; species Cebus imitator. The sequence continues at coordinate 2,837,881 of NW_016107499.1, read as the reverse complement.
AGCATAAGTATAGACTAGATTTTATAATGAAATCTGAAACATACAAAGTATATAGTATTTCTCAAAAGCAAAGATACAGTGATTTTCACTTTAGTGTGCTGGATGAGTATAAATTACATCGAAAGGTGGGCATAGAAATTTTTAGTATGGTACAATTCATGCAGTAGATTTATCCAAATAAAATTCAGATTTCATTTTTCCTTTGTTTTTTGGTTTGGATAGACTGCTAAAATGAACAAGTTTTAATCTTACTCATTTTGTTATTATTATTGTTGTTAGAGTGTGGGAGATGTAAGACATAAATAAAATAGTTAATTGAAAAGAAACTTTTTTGAGAGTGATAGACTCTCAGTTCAGAAAAAATCATTTTGTGTTTCTTCTTTCTTTAGGGAGCATAGGATGAGCCAATTAATGCAACTAGAAAAGACGAATTTTGAGTTATTACACTCCAAAGATCTGTTACAATTACTGTTGACATTTTGTATAATTTATCATCTATAATTTGTTAAATATGTATTTATACATGTTTAATATTATATATTATACTATATATGTAAGAATATATATGTTGATATTTTATATAAGTCAATCTACAGATCATCATTTTTTAATTGCTTATTGAATAATTATTTACTATTAAGCCACCAAATGTCATATACTATGTTAGTTACTTTACATAGATATCTCTAGATTTGTAGATCATATGTTCTTTAGGGAAGACAGAAAATTAATTGAAAGCAAACAAATATAAGAAATTGATGAAATATGTGGTATGTTCTATCATAAAAAGAGCTATAAGAAAGTTAAATATTTTTTTTTTTTTTAGCTTTTATTACAGTATTTTTTTATTTTTTATTTTTTTTTATTTTTTTTTCCCATTTATTTATTTTATTGTATTTTAGGTTTTGGGGTACATGTGAAGAACATGCAAAATTGTTGCATAGGAACACACCTGGCAGTGTGATTTGCTGCCTTCCTCCCCATCACCTACATCTGGCATTTCTCCCCCTGCTATCCCCCCCCATCTCCCCACCCCTCACCGTCCCATGGACAAAGGGAGGGGAGCACTACACACTGGGGTCAGTTGGGGGAAAGTTAAATATTGAGTAAGATAGAAAGAAAGAGCAAGAATGGGAGTGGTAAATTGCAATTTGAAGAAGACAATCAGGTCAGCATCAATCAGTAGGGAAATTAGGAGAAAAAACCTGGAGTAATGCAACAGGTTAGCACTGGAATATCTGGGGAAAAAAATGCCAGGCAGGATGTGTAACTAAGCCAGGGCATTAAAATGTGAGCACACCTAACCTTGCTGAGCATGGTAAGAAGATTAATTCTAATGTCTAATGAGAACAGTGAAGTATACAGTGGTTTAGCATCAGATGAGAGCTAGATTATGTCAGGTCTGTAAGCCTTTTTAAGGATACAGCTTTTTAAAAAGCGATTTCAGCTGTTGGGCACAGAAACAATGTAATCCAATGCATATTACAAAATAATTGATTTTGCTGTTGTGTTCAGAATAGACTGCAGTGGGATTGAGCAAAGGAGATTAATTGTGAAGCTATTGCAATAATCCAGGTGGGAAGTCATGATGGTTCACACTAGAAAAATGGCAGTTAAAGAAAAACAGTGAGAAATTAATTCTGGAATCTGGACATATTCTGAAGGTAGAACCAACAGAATTTACTGACATATTTAGTATAGGCTGTGGTAGGTGAAATCATGTCCCTCATCCAAAGTTGTCCACTTCCTAATCCTCAGAGCCTGTGACTGTTACTTTACAAGATAAAAGAGACTTCACAGATGTGTCTAGGTTATATTTTTTTTACCTCATTCTGGATGATTTGGGTAAAAACAATGTATTACAACAACTCTTATAATAAAGAGGTAGAAAGGTCAATGTGAGAGAGGGATATATAATGAAGGAAAAGAACCAAAAAGAGATTTGAAGACATTACAATGATGGGTTAAAAGGTGGTGGGTGATGGCGGAAGGGGCCACAGGCTAAGGAATATGGGCAGCCTCTAGAAGCTGGGAAAGGCGAAGAAAACAGCCTTTCTCAACTGCCTCCAGATGGAATGCACTCTGCTGATACCTTAATTTTACCCAATTTTGAACTTTTGACCTCCAGAAGTGTTAGGTCATAAACTTGTGGGTTTTTTTGTTTGTTTGTTTTCGTTTTCGTTTTGAGACAGAATCTCCTTCTGGCGCCTGGCTGGAGTGCAGTGGCGCAATCTTGCTCACCACAACCTCCACCTCCCGGGTTCAAGCAATTCTCCTGCCTCAGCCTCCCGAGTAGCTGGGACTACAGGTGCATGCCACCATGCCCACTAATATTTGTATTTTTAGTAGAGATGGGGTTTCACCATGTTGGCCAGGATGGTCTCCAACTCTTGACCTCGTGATCTGCCTGCCTTGGCCTCCCAAAGTGCTGGGATTACAGGCGTTAGCCACTGTGCCCGGCCAAACTTGTGCTGTTTTAAGCTGTAAGTTGGTGTGGTAGCAAAAGGAAACTAACACATGGTCTGTGAGAGGAAGAGTAAAGATTACAGGAATATGGCTTTTGTTCAACTGAGATTGTAAATAGAAAATGGTCAAAAGTTCAGTTTTGACATTTTAGGTTTGAAATGTCTAATTTATATCAAAACAAAGATGTGGAACATAAAGCTGAATTTAAAAATCTGGAGTAAATAAAAGATAATTGGACTAGACATTTAAATATGACATTTTTGTGCCTATATGTGATATTTAATGCCAGAAAACTCACATGAGATATCAAGGGAGAGAGTGAAGAAAATCAAAGACTGAACCCTGTACCATTCTATCACGAGAAGCTAAGAAAAGGAAGAAGCAGCACAGAAAAAATGAGAAGGAGAAATATTTTTAATTGGATAAATATATATATCACTAGAATTTTAGCCTTTAATTAGAATTTAAAAAATAAACGAAAACAAAGAACAAAAAAATCAATTAGCTACTTCCATTTCATACATGTTTTGAAAATTGATTTAATATAAGATACTATAACTATTGCAACAATTTTATAAATTAATTTGAAGTCACTATGTAGGTATTTATTAAATATTTTATTTAATTTGTTAGATTAATAATAATTACTAGATTAATAATACTTGTCAATATCAACATCATAAAAATACATTACTACCATATTTTATTTCATATTACTATTAATTGTTAATATTATTACTTAATTCATTAATTAAATATACACTCAATATCCATAAATCTCTAAAAATGCATAAGGCTAAGCTATAGTCACACATTTATTATTAGTGTTGTATAATATTATTGTGGTTGATACTCCAGCTATAATTCTTTATTATTGTTTTCAAAATATAAAAAGAAAACATTGTCAAAACAAGTATTACTTGAAATACTCTCTGTCCTCTTAGATATTCTGCTATATAATGTTATACATTTGAGTTAGATTATATAGATATATATATATATGCGCGCACACATGCACACACACACGCGCGCGCACACACACACACACATATATATACATACATATACATATGTGGAGATATATATATGTATGTATATATGATGGAATGTGTATATATATATATATCTCCACATATATATGTATGTATATATGATGGAATACTACTCAGCCATTAAAAACGAATGAATTAATGGCATTCACAGCAACCTGGGTGGAACTGGAGACTACATTCTAAGTGAAATAATGCAGGAATGGACAATAATCAAACATCATATGTTCTCACTCATAAGTGGGAGCTAAGCTATGAGGATGCAAAGACATAAGAATGATACAATCGACTTTGGGGATTTAAGGGAAAGGGTAGGAGGTGGGTGAGGGATAGAAGACTACGAATGGGTTTCAGTGTACCCTGCTCGGGTGATGGGCACACCAAAATCTCACAAATCACCAATAATAAATTATTCATGTAGCCAGATACTACCTGTTCCCCCAAATCCTAAAGAAATTTAAAAAATTTTTTTAAGAAATATGAGCTAATTGCCAAGAAAACAAAATAACTTAAATATTTGAAAAATTTTTATATAAAATTATGTAACAATTATGTACATATTGAAGGTTGATGTATATTTCCCCATTAATAGATGTAAAAAATTGAAAATAATCTTTAAATTAATAGCAAAAATGAATGTTTATGACTATGTATATCTGAGCAACACTGGCTCCTATATATTGAACATTAAAGCAGAGAAACAGATGTATTTATACAGCTCATACAATTCTCTTAAATTTTCATGGATAAAACAGACCAAAGAAAATAAGAATATAATTAATCTGAATAATATGTTAAGTCGCATTGATATAGATGTGTGTATGTATATGAGTTTGCCTATGTGTATAAATTCAGTCTATCATAAAAATAATATTACCAGCTCTGTTTTTAGCATATATATTTTAATAAAATCTATAGTTTTAACGTGGAAAAAAAGAGTAAGTTATAATTGGACAAACTGGAAAATCTTAAATCCTAATGAGTTCTAAGGAGGGCCAAGATCTAAGATGTTTTCAAAGTCAAAATTTCAAAAAAGTAACCCTGGAGGTGGGAATAATGTCTCTATTAAACAAAGTGTTTTGGTTAAAATGAATGAATCAACTACATTATTTGTTTTAAAAGAAGTTTTACAGTGTGCAAAATGCTATAAAACAGCATTATATGCTACATAGAAAGCTTCCAAGAAAGGAAGAGTCAAGTGACCTGGTAAATGTCACTGAGGTTTTAAGAAATTACCACAGCCACCTCATTCTTCAACAACCGCTACCCTGATCAGTCAGTAGCCATCTATATCTATGCAGGACCCTCCACCAACAAAATGATTGACTAGTGAAGTCTCAGATGATTGCTAGCATTTTTCAGAAATAAGCATTTTGAGTTATATATATTCTTTTAGACATAATGCTATTGCACATTTGACAGACTATAATATCCTGTGAAGATTAGATTATATGCACTGGGAATGAAAAACATTTTTGTGACATGCTTTATTGCAGTGTTTTGGAACTGAACCTGAACCAAGGTATGCCTGTAACTTTTCTCTCTCTCTCTCTCTCTCTATATATATATATATATATAGAAACTTTTTTATTCTTGATAGTGATGACTTTTATTTTCTTCCTTTTAGTTATGATGAAAGTTTTAGAACTTACCAGTTCTACTAAGTTTTGGAAAAACAATCAATCAATATTGGACTTTGTTGTTCTGTTCTAATTTATACTTTTTAAGTTGCTTATTTGTTATCAATTTACTTTCTTATATTTTTAAAAATAAAATGTGTTGCTTTTTTAACTTTTTGAGGAGGATATTGAATATATTATCTTTAGTATTTCTGTTCTTCTAAGGGAATTTATGGCTATAAATTTTTACTTATTGCAGATTTAATCACTTTGCATAAGATTTGATATGTAGTATGTTTATTCTTATTCAATTCAAAATATTTCAACATTTTATAATCACTTGTAGTATTGATGCATAATTTATTTGGAGCTCTCCTAGTTATTTTCTAAATATGTGGAAGATTTTTAACAAAATTATAGAGCATTACACATAAACACAAAATACCCATAGTTTCAAATCAATTCTTAATGCTCACCAAGATATGCAATATGCCAAGGAATAAAATACAGATTTAATATCACTTACCTCAAATACTTAAAATCACAAGTGTTTCAAATTTTGCCATATTTGCATTCTATACTAACTAGTTGAATGTCCCTAATCTGATTACCCAAAATGCTTCAATAAGCACTTTCAGTGTTATGTTGGTACTCAAAAAGTTTTGAATGTTGTCACAGAATGGAAAGGGCTTACGTTTTTAATTTTGGAGCATTTCAGATTTCAGATTTTTTGGATTTGGTAAGCTCAACCTGTATTGGTCAGTAAATTCTGTAAGTATCGTATCAAGTATGCCCTATAGCCATGAAATAATTAATTGAAAAATCAGTAACGTAAAGCTATCTGGAAAAAAGCAACATATTTGAAAATGAAGCTTTTTGAAAAAATACCACAAAAAAAGGGAATTAAGTTTAGTAGAAGACATTCAAGACCTCTACCCTGAAAACTACAAATATGTTTAAATAAATTAAAATACCCTAAATAAGTAAATATAATATGTTCACTAATTAAATTTGATACTGCTTTGTCAAGACACATACATTTCACTTCTATGTATTTATCCGAACAAAGGAAATACTATGTTCACACAATCACTTTTATATTAAAGCACATTGTAGTTTTATTCTCAAAATTCCAAAATTGGAAACAAATCAAATGTCCATTAATACGTGAATGGACAAACAAAATGGAGAGTAGCCATACACTAGAATAATATTCAATAATAAGAAAATGATGTCTTGATACACTCAACAAATTGAAGGACATACAAAATTATTCTGCTGAATAAAATAAGTCAGATACAACTATATGCTATATGAACCCATTTATATAAAGAGCAAACTAATATATAGAGTGAAAGAAGCAGAGTACTAGTCACTTGGGGTCAGTCACAACCGAGGAATAGACCTCAAAGAGCCAAAGAAATATCTTGCAGCTAATGAGAGCACTGTATTTTAGTTGAGGTGTTTTTTTTTTTTTTTTTAATTATTTTGTCGCAATATGCAGGTGTCAAAAACCCAGATTTAAAAAATCCTAGGTTGGTTGGTTTCAAAATAAACTTTGAAGATATGTCTTCATTATCATCCAGATTTCATTTTATTCTATTGTAAAGTGAGCTGCTGGTCTAAATTGGGAAAGTAATTGGAAGCAATATCTTTCTCCCTCTTTTTTTTCCTTTTGGATACCAATTAGAGTTTATTTTTGTTTTTACTTTTTAGCAGATTTTCTACATTGTACTTAGTCACATTTTTCTTCATTTAAAAAAGTATCTCTCCTGAGATTCGTAATAGTTCTTGAAACTGTAATTTATTGTGGTGTCTCATTTTAGAATATTATTGGTTATATTTGACCAATATTATAGTCAAATATGTCTTCTGCTTTGTTATTTATAGTCTCCTTCTGGAATTCAAACAGCAAATGTATTAGATGTTGCATTACACCTTGCATTTCTCCTTTATTCTTTTTTATATATTCTATATTTTGTCTCCTTTGTGCTGGGTTTGATTTTTTTCAATTAATATATAAGCTATTTTACCAATTAACTCTTCATGTGTGCCTCATCTGCACTCAAAGCCATTTACCCTGGTATTAATGTAATCATTTGTATTTTCAGTTATGTAATGTCCATTTGTTTTCACCTTATAGTTTTCAGTTCTCTGTTCTATTTCTCTATAGTGTCCTTCAATTTCTTATCACATTAATTGTAGTTATTCTGGCTGGCATGGCTAACAATCCAATATTAGGAGCTCTTATGCATCTGTTCTCTTTTGCTTTTTCCCTTCTTAAAAATTAATTCTTATTGTCTTGTTTGTTCTCTTATAAAACATAGCATTCCAGATAATGTGAATGAAAAATTCAAAGTAACATGTGGCTCTAGATTATGTTTATTTTCCTGAGCTGATTTACTTTCACTGCTGAGTGGCAGATGGAGTAAAGACAGATTTTTATGATGAACTCACAAGTATTAAGATAATTTGATACTGGGTTTTAATTTTTCTGGTAGTGTCTATTTCCAAGTCTCTGTTACTCACAGAGAATGGGTATTAAGATCAAGTCCAGGCTGGGCGCAATGGCTCATGCCTGTAATCCTAGCACATTGGGAGGCCAAGGCAGGTGGATCACCAGGTCAGGAGTTCAAGACCAGACTGGTCAATTTGGTGAAACCTGTCTCTACTAAAAAATGCAAAAATTAGCTGGGTATGGTGGCTCGTGCCTGTAATCCCACCTACTTGTGAGGCTGAGGTAGGAGAACTGCTTGAACCAGGACCCAGGAGGCAGAGGTTGCAGTGAGCCCAGATCGCACGACTGCACTCCAGCCTGGGCTACAGAGTGAGACTCCATC
>NW_016107499.1:2822046-2828937 GCF_001604975.1 Cebus imitator | reverse complement strand
ATTTTTTGTATTTTTAGTAGAGACGGGGTTTCACCATGTTGACCAGGATGGTCTCGATTTCTTGACCTCGTGATCCACCTGCCTCAGCCTCCCAAAGTACTGGGATTACAGGCGTGAGCATCTTGTAATTTTTTAAGAATTTGTTATAGAAACGGGTCTCACCATGTGGCTTAGGCTGTTCTCGCACTCCTGGCCTCAAGCAATTCCCCCCCCCCCCCAAAGTAATGGGATTACAAGCATGAGTCACTGTGCCCAGCCTCATAGTTCTAATTTGGTAGTTACCCTTTTTTAGACAAGACCTCTAGTTTCAGTATTTCATTTCCTGTTTATCTCATAAGATTATTATCATGATTAATTGTAATATATAGTTCCCATAAAACTTAAAACATAGTATAAACTCAAGAAATGGAACTACACATAAAATTTTATGGTATTGTTATCACTTCACAGTGTCTTTAAATATAATGAGAATCATTTACCAAGGATAAAATTTGTTTGCAGACTCCATTGATTGCTTTGTTGGATCCATAGTTATAACAGAGTGCAAGTAAATGCAACATGATTGCAGTTTTGGATTACAATTATCTGAGACACTCTTGGACGATTGCTACCTTTCATTAAAATGGGAGAAAATGCAATAAACATTAGTAGGAAACACTATTAACTATTATATATTGCTTTTTATATTCTCTGACTAAATCTATAACTCAGAAAAAGCTTTGGCACAAACAGAAAATTTGCAGGATGTAACATGCCTCCGATAGTATTATACAAGCCAGCAGATTTGTTTTCAAATACAAATGTAAAACAATGAAATATCTGTATCCTCTTTGGTGTGATAATACAAGATTCCAGTGTTCTAGGAAAGAATTATTTTTTTCATTGCCAAGGTAAAACATAACCACTGGAACTGATTTTATACTTATTTCATAAATCAATGACAGTTCACTTCAGTAAGCAGGCTTCTGGAAGTCAGCCAGTAAGCAACAGCAACACTCCATTAAACATACTTCTACAGTTAAAGGTCAACCATTCCTAAACACTTTTGTTTTTGAAAGTCTGCCAATCCCTGAACTTCATGTTTCTTCAAACCCTGAATAAGATCAGCACTTTCTGCATTGCTCATAGAGACTGTCTTACAAGCCCAGCTCTCTTTTCACAAGAAGCAACATATTTCGCTTTTTGTTTTAGATAGTAGAACATTAAAAATTGATGATTTCACTATTTTTAAATGGCCATCACTTTGATTTTATCCACGGGAGTCTCAGGAAGAAAAAGTGTCCATGAACTCTTTAGTTTCCAGTAATCCTTCAGATCTGCTTTCAGATGATTTTTTCTAACACAATTTGAGCACTGACTTACTTCATTAATATTACCTTTCTTTAACTTATTTTGTTATCTTAGAATTGATAAGCAAATCCTTTGTATAAATTATTTAGATCTTAGGCTCAGAAGAGCACTATTTGTAAATATTTTTGACTTGTCTGCTTTTTTTATTAATACTTTTATTTTTGCAACAAACTTTTTACTTTAGAATACTTTTTGACTCAGAAAATGCATCGAAAAATGGTACAAAGGCTTTTCTTATACACTATTAATAACATTAATTTATATTGTCTATTATTAACATATTAGCAACTTTTAAATGGTATATTTGTTATAATTAGAGAACCTATAATGATATATGATTAATTTATACTTTAATTTTCTTAGCTTTTATGTTATCTTCATTTTATGTTACAGAATTTCATCTAAGGAAGAGATGTAGTCATCACATATTCTTAGGATATTTGTGGCTGGGACAATCGATGCTTATTTATTATTTGTCCAGTTGTATAAAAATTGTATATATTTGAATCAGCATTTAATTTTTTTCTGTTGAGTTTGTGAGGCTATATTACCTAAAGAATGTGTAAATACATAGATCTGATGAGTCTCTAATTTATGATGGAACAAAAGACTAATATTTTAAGTCTATTAATCTGATGATTAATTCATACAAAAGGAATTGGTGGAACTTTGCCTCGGGTTCCCCACTCAACCTTTAGAACACTCTCTGACAATAGAAAAGTCATTTTTGTTATTTTGTATTGTTATATTAATGTTAATTGAGATTCTAATTCTAAAATCACTACTTGCCTCTTCTTAGTTAGAAAACGGAAACTCCTTTTACAAGCATGCAAGGTTGGACATTAGCGGTTTTCTCCATGTGTGTTACAGCTTCATCTACAAGGATGTTATCATTTTCGAGCGAAAATGAAACCCCATTCTTTATATAAGCTCTTAATAAAAGTCTAAATTCTTCACTTACCATGATATAAATGTTATAATTTTATTTACTTAAAAATACAAAGAGTAACAAGCTTGACAGTGTGGCATGTCATAAAAACATTTCTTAAACCTTCTAAAAAGAAGGGAAATAAATACAAATAAGCTGTATTCAGTGTTTTGATTTACATCCTTACTATATAAAATGAAGATTTCCTCTGTTCAATAAACTCTGGTGTTAGGTTATGTTAAAGACTTTCCAACGAAGATTAAAAAAAAAAAAAATCACACTTACTCAAACCATATGAAACCCATATTTCTTAAACTATACCTTTCTCCCTCTATCTTTTCATTTCTACTTCTCATTTTAATCTTTTCTGTTTTTTACTACCCCTTCTTCTTGTCTCTGTAAATGAGCTATCCTTTCATTAGTCTTTCCCCTACCCTCCAAAGAAAAGAACTGTCTTAATGCACATATTCCACTAAGTTTGCTGAACCAAATGTTAGATCTATATATGTTGAATTTAAGCCCTGGTCTACAGCCAAGTCAAGTTCAATAATTAAAGATTATTTTGAACTCCAGAAAGACAGACAGAAATTTGTTTCTGAATTAAGGATTTTGTTAAATGCTTATTTAATCAAATATTTCACTTAATTGTTAGCAGCTTAGCGAGGAATGTGTTTAAAAGCACTAGAATGAAAAAAAAACCAACAAAAAATTAATCACACATAGTTCTTCATAATTCAAACAAATATATTGAATAGTATGGTATGTGCTGTATACAACTATTTCAGAATTCTTTCCATTAAGAATAAACAGAGTAAAGATTTCAACTTGTAAATGTAACAAAAAAGAATAAATGACTTTAAAAATAGATTTTAGAAAAAATTTAAAAACTATTGTGAGTGAAACTCAGTGCCTGAAATAAAGTAAAGCTTCTCCTCATTTTGGAACAGGAGATCTGACCTGAAAAAGGCTCTTGATAAGGAAAAACTGTAGAATGGGGAATTGACATTTTAAACATATGGGTGCACATTTTCAAAAAGCATTAAAAATCAAACAAGCTGAGAGTCATAACAAAATTATGACTCTTCAAATAAAATAACTGGTCTCCAATTTTTTTTAAAAAAAGAGAACCTCTATTATCTATGGATTGTGAAATTATGAACAGACATTCCTTGTGATATGTAAGAAGAGCAACTAGAAGAATTACCAGCCTACATTTGCGAAGAAACAAGAGGATCACTATTAAAAATACATTAAATCCATGCCTCTGTAAGAATAACTAATACACAAAGATTTCTTGTCTCACCCTAAAACCAAGTAAGTTGTAATGTATAGGTTTAGGTAAAAAATAAAATAGCTTCCCATTTCTATATCAAACCCTTTTTTTGAACAGCTCATTCCTTGAAATAATGAAGGACCCAGTAGTAGAAATCTTTAGCAATTCTTAAATACATTCACATCTCTCAAAGTCTACCTGTTGCAATGGAAGCATTATCATTAGACTAATCATCTATTCTTACAGCACGCTTTCTAAAAATCAGATAGGTAGAAATAATCTTTCAATGTGGAAACACATTAAAAATACCCTATTTAACATATCCCAGAACATTTTTCCATATATATATATATATATATATATATATATATGATCAAATTACAGAGAATTTACACATTAATATACCTACATGAAAAATCATGAAATAAAATACAAAAATTAGCTGTAGTCCTATAATTTGCCTATAGGCAAAAGATTCCTTGGACATATTTTAAAAGTAGAATCCAGATTGTTGCACCTATTTATCAAATTTCCTCAATATTCTCTTAATGCTGGATATTGGCCAGCTTAATAGAAAAAAGATTAATTGTTCTTTGTACCAGACTCTGTAATATATTTGTTTTACTTTCTCTAGAAATAACAAAGTCATAGATTTGCCTAAATTCCATAAGTATTTAGCAACTGTTAATCAGTAGTGCCTAAGAACAAAATTGGCTTGGTCCAAGCTGAAGACACATTTTTTTTAGTGATGGGTTTATGTTGAGCTTTCTTTGGTGACTCAGTTGATGAACATAGACAAAATTATTTCCTTCAAATGAAGAGTTATGCACTAGAAATTCATTATTGCTGCATTATTCTTTCAAATCTAAAATTAAAGCATTATAGAGTTCATGAATAATTATCCAGTGAATTGAGTTCCCCTGTCACTACACAGATAGGTAGGATCACCCGTACAATCATTCCTTTGTTGAAAGGTGACAGCATATACAGTGACCAAGACATAAAAATTATCACATTTAAGGTATTCCAAGTTATTTATTCAGTGAAAAAATAACTCATTTTGGAGCTTCAGTAGCACAGTTGCTTAGCATGTGGCCCTTATATGCGAATAACTAATTTTACTATGCAATGTATTCAATAGTTTCATAAGTTTTTCCACTATTTTATCATTTTCAATCATCTTCACTGCAGATAATTGGAAAAGTTGCAGATAACCTCGTGATTCTCAGGCTCTACTAAATAGAATTTGGATACTGGTGAATTTTACCACTTCTCTACATGAACATAAATCTGCTTGTATGATCAATCATGCTTTCTTCCTTTTCCATTGGAAAGAATATGTGTTCTGTTCTAGTTGAATGGTGCATTTGATAAATGATAATTAGATCAGATTTTTGAAAGTGTAGTTTAAGTCTTCTACATTCTTACTGGTTTTATTTTCACTTTTACTAATGATTATTGAAAAAGTGTTGATGTCTCCAACAGTAATTGTTGATTTGTTTTTTTTTGTTCCTTAGTTCTATTTTGCTTCATGTGCTTTGAAGAACTATTATTGAGTACATAAATATTTAGATTTGTGGGTTCTTCTGATTAATTCCTAAATTATTATAAAATGATCATTTTTGTACTTTGTAAACAATCTGTGCTCAAAAATCTTCTTTGATATATATATCTGGACATTTCAATGTTTTTATCACTAGTAGCATAATAAAATGCTTCCATCATTTAAATGTTTAAGTAGTTGCATCTTATATTTAAAGGACATCACTTGCAAGAAGCATATAATTGATGTTCCTTTCTTTATCCAGATCTGACAATCCCTGCTTTTAAATTGGATTACTTAGTGTAATTATATTTTAGTTTTGTTTAATTATATTTTGTGATGATAGATATGATTGTCTTTAAATCCACCATCACGCTCTTTGTTTGTTATTCACGATGACTCTATATGTTCTCCCTTTCTCTTAATTTTCTGTCTAGTTCTGGTTTAATTTAGTATTTTTATAATTCTATTTTATCTCCTTTGTTGACATTGGGTATTATGACTTTTTATTGTGATATAATATTAATTGATTTAGGCCTGTAATTCCCTTAGTTGTTCAATTTCTCCCCCAACTCCAGGGGTCTTTTGGCAATACCTGAGATCCACTGAGATGTGTGACTAGTGGGTGAACTCAAGGAATCCTGCTAAATATCCTACCATGCAGAGGACAGTCCACAACATAAAAATTTCTATCCCAAAATGTCTGTAGTGTCAACGTTGAGAAACCCCACTTTGACTTTTATATTATACATCCTTAATCTCATCACAGTCTACCTTCAAGTGGTTTTATATGACTTCACATACAATATAATATAAGAACATTAACACAGTACAAAGTTCTTATTATACTGTGCATACTACAGTATAATCATTTATTTCAGGTAAGGGTTAACTTCAGTTTTGCCATGTATTTTACGGCTAAGTCTTTATCACCACATAAGATATTGTTATAGCTTTTGCTTTTAAAAATTAATAATCTTCTAAAGATATTTACCTACAAAAAATTATATTTATCTATTTAGTTACTATCTCTAGAGCTCTTCATTCACTTGTATAGCTCCACATGTCCAATTAACATCATTTTCCTGCTGCCTAAGGAATTCTTTTTGCATAGTTACCAGTGGAAAATATTTCCATTTTTGTAGCTATGTATTTATTTGGCCTTTGTTTTTGAAACGTATTTTAGCTGGTTATAAAATTCTATATTGACATGATTTGTGTGTGAGTGTGTGTGTATGTGTGTGTGTGTGCATGTCAGTTACTTAGTGATGCTGGTCACTGTCTTCTTGCTTGCATTGTTCCCAAGGACAATCTTGACTGATATTTTATCTTTATTAGTGTACACTTAATGTGCCCTTTTTTTTCTGCCTACATGTTAGATTTTCTATTTACCTTTTATTTTAAAAAATTCAATGATTCTTCACCTTCATATTTTGTGTGCATTAGATTAATAGAACATGTCGTCTCTTTGTTTTTATGAATTTTATCAAATTTGAAATAGTTTCACCATTATTCCTTTGTTAAAGGAAAATCAATCTTGGGGCCCCAAAATCACTCAAACTGGTAACTGCTTTTGGCAAATCTGCCTTCCATTTCTATTTAGTCACTTTTCTGCTCACTGAAATAAATGCACATTTGATTGCCTCATTTGGAAAGGCTAAGCAAAAGCTCAAAAGAATACAACCATTTGTCTCTTATCTACGTATGACATAGAAGCCCCCTCCCCACTTCGAATTGTCCTGGCTTTGACTTGAGTGGACCCACCTTTCCAGACTGAACCAATGTACATCTTACACT
>NW_016107499.1:2819197-2821091 GCF_001604975.1 Cebus imitator | reverse complement strand
CTGGAGTGCAGCGATGTGATCTTGGCTCACTGCAGCCTCTACCTCCCAGGTTCAAGGTAGCTGGAATTATAGGCGTGCATCACTGCACCCTGCTAATTTCGTATTTTTGGTAGAGACAGGGTTTCACCATGTTGGCCAGGCTGGTCTCTTAACTCCTGACCTTAGGCCATCCTCCTGCCTTGGCTTCCCAAAGTGCTGGGATTACAGGCGTGAGCCACCTCTGGCTCCTTCAAATATTCTTGAAACTTGGTTCCTTATATTATTGAGTTTCTTAAAAACAGTTTGGTCTTTTGGGGTCTTGGTTTTAAGCTTTTTGATGTGGGATTAGAGCAGTACTTACCCTGCGGCTTAACAATTGGCTGAGACAAGACCTGTTCTAACCTGTTCATGTCTTATGAGTACAAGGGTTTCCAGTGCAGCTGATAAGGACAAGAATATCCCACTACTGTATGTGTTTCTGGGTTTGTTCCCTCTAGTTTTTGGTATGATTCCTTTCTCAGAACAATGTATTGTTCTTCACTAGTATACCTCTATTAGAAATCAATTTAAGACTTGCACGGGGCCATCTACAAATCTTTAGAACTCTCTTTCTCCATGCAGCTTTCTATTTCTGTTCCTCTGCCCTGTAGACTCTAGATAGAGTCATTAGTTTTCTTGGGCACCCACCCCTGATGTCTTCACATCAGGGAGACTTCCGAGCTCTGTCTGATTTCCTTTCTTTGTGCAGGTACCTGAAAAAAATTTTAATACTATCTGCTAGGATATTTGTTGCCTGATGTCCTCTATCTTGAGAACTATTGTGCTACATAATATATTTTGTCCAGTTTTGTTTTTAAATTTCTAAGAGATGATAAACTCAGTTCTGAGTTTATGAGAAATGGAAGTGGAAGTGTCCATTGTCTAGTTTATAAAATCTATTTACCATTTACCAGAAATATCCAGTGGGATTTATCTTTGGCTTTTTATAACCCCCATGCCATTTTGAATTTATAGCAAGTGCACAACCTCCATAGAAAAGAAAAGCAAAGATACTTTTTAGAATGCACTCTTTGAACATAAATCTTTTATTGTGGAGGCAATTTTTTGCCAAAACCTAAAGAGGTCAACAAAAAATTAAATGCTTTCTTACTCCTGCAATACCAATAACTAATAACTCATATATTTTTACCAATTATATTATTATAGTTATGTTATATTTATAAACTATATAATACATTGTATGATATATCACTATAACTGCTATTACATTATCAATATGATCATCAATAATATTATAATAATGTTTCAATTATTAATCTGGTTAATTATTACCATAATTATTGATAATAATATATTATCAAGAACATATTAATATTAATTATAATAACATAACTAAAATATATATAAAACATATATATTATACATATATGTATACACACTTGAATTCTGGCTAGGAATTGGCTACCTATACTTTCATCTAAACTTTAACTCCTGAGATGAAACTAGATATTTTCATTTTGTATTTTCCTTTTTTTTGAAACAGAGTTTTGCTTTTGTTGCCCAGGATGTAGTGCAATGGTGCGATCTCGGCTCTGCAAACTCCAGCTACCGTGTTCAAGCGATTCTCCTGCCTCAGCCTCCCAAGTAGCTGAGATTACAGGCATGCACCACCACACCTAGCTAATTTTGTATTTTTAGTAGAGATGTGGTTTCTACATGTTGTTCCGGCTGGTCTCAAACTCCCACCCTCAGGTAATCCACCTTCCTTGCCTCCCAAAGTGCTGGAATTATAGGCGTGAGATCCTGTGCCTGGACTCATTTGGTATTTTCAATTAGCATTTACATTCATTCAGAAAAGAATGTACTGACTTCAAGTTTTTGTTTAACCTCCACGGTCTTTTTTTTTTTTTTTTTT
>NW_016107499.1:2812700-2819177 GCF_001604975.1 Cebus imitator | reverse complement strand
TCAATTATATAAAGATTTTTGGTCTTTTAAGGTGGATAGGACAGAGGTAGCTTGTTCAAACTCAGTCTTCCTTGGGTAAGAGTAAAGCTACTATCTTTGACAAATTTCCCCTTTGAATGTGTCTCTCATGTAAGTATAAATAATTTTCTTCCCATCTGTCAGGAATGTATTTTGTTTTATTGATCCATTTTGATATTCTGCTGTATTAGCTACCTATTGTTACTGTAACAAATTACCACACATTTTTGGGCTTACATTAACAAGTATATTATCTTAGAGTTTTGCAAGTCAGAAGTTTAAAATGTCAAAATGTTGACACAGCTGTATTAATTCTGAAGCCTTTAGGGGAGAATCCATTTCCTTTCTCTGTCCAGCTTCTAGACTTGGGCTAGATTCCTTGGTTAGCGGCCTCTTTTCACCTCCTAAGCCAGCAATAGCCAAGTAAGTGAGTCTCATGCTGCACCACTCCAATGTGGGATCTTTTAAGGACCCTTGTTAGATAGTGAACTTATTTGAATAATCCGGAATAACTTCCATATCTTAAGTGAGCTGATTAGCAACTTTACTTCCCCTTTGTCATATAACACAATAGAATCATAGGCTCCTGATTAGGGGCACACACATTTTTAAACGTTCATTACTCTGGCTATCGTATCTTGACCATGTCTCTAATTGCTTATTCTAGCTTGATTAGGTGTGACATAAACACAGGGGCATGAAAAACAGTGGGGGTCTGACCAGAGGTTAGCCCTTGCTATTTTCTGTTATTCCAGCTGTCATACAAAGAAGCCTTTCAGCTTTTCTCTCATTCTCCAAGAGAGAGAAATATTGAAAACCTGTTTATCACTCACCTAATATACTTTTCTGTCTTTAATATACACGTTACATATTTTTCACGTATATTCACAAAGAAATGAATGGTCCTTAGTAAGTGTAATCTTTGTTTTTTCGGTCGAGAAAACATAAAAGCCATGGTTACCATTCATATTCCAAACTTACCTGTTCCATCAATTATGGGTTAAATTGTGTCCCCTCAAAATTCATATGCTGTAGTGTTAACCCTCAGTATTTCAGAATGTGATTAGTTTTAAAATAGGGGTTTTAAGCAAGGAATTAAATTTAAATGAGGTTATTAAGGTAAGCCTTATCTCAATATGACTGAAGTACACAGAACAGTGAAAATTAGGATACTCACAGAGGAAAGACCATGAAAAGATATCAGGCAAAGACAGCCATTTTAAAGAAGGAGGCTTTTCTTAAAAGCCTTTTAAGAAACCAACTTTGGGCTGGGCTTGGTGGTTCATGTCTGTAATTCCAGCACTTTGGGAGGCTGAGGCGAGCAGATCACCTGGGGTTAGGAGTTTGAGACCAGCATCAGCCAGGCCAACAGGGTAAAATCCCTTCTCTGCTAAAAATGCAAAATTAGCTTGGCATGGTGGTGCAAGCCTGTAATCTCAGCTACTTGGATCAATGAGGCAGGAGAATCGCTTGAACCCAGGAGATGGAGGTTGCAGTGAGCCAACAATGCACCACTGCACTCCAGCCTTGGTGACAAGAGCAAAACTCCGTCTCAAAAAATAAAAATAAAAAAGAAAGAAAGAAAGAAAACAATTTTGCCAACATGCTGCTCTAGGAATTCTAGTTTTCAGGACTGTGAAAAACTACAATTCAATTGTTCTAACACCCAGTCTGTGGTACCTTGTTATGTCAGCCTTAGCAGACTAATATACCATGTCCATATTTCCCCCCAAATAATTAAACATTTAACAAGGTCTGGCTTTAATGGTAGATTTTCTTTATCTCATTTAATGAAGAACATGTTTAACTAAATAAAATAATTATTGATTCAGTTATTTTGAAAAAAAAAAAAAAACCACTTGTTACTCTTTTATCTTCAAAAATAGATTTTATTTTTATCTGGAGGTGAGTTGTTCCATGAAGAGAATAATTCTGAGTCCCTGCCTCCAGGCACTATTTTAACTTAATTATCTGTTACAAAACAAGAGTGAAAAAATATTACCTACAACAAAAGAGATTTGTTACTTACAGTTTAAAAACTGTATAGAAAATTATATCAACTTGTATAGACCCTACTGTTTTTCTCATATTTAACCTTGCTTCCATATTTAAATAAATGTTATATATTCCTCACTTAATATTTTAGTATAATGCATTTTTTCAAAATGTTATATTTTCACTATTTTATACAATTATTCTATTAAAATGCATTTAACATATATCATAGCTTTTGTTAGTAAGTCATTAGCCTAAGGAATTAGTTCCATCCCTCACAATCTGCACTCTTAGAGAAGACATCCCACCTCTATGTCTTGAAAATTCTTCATCTAAAAAATTATGACAAATATAGTACTTAACTTACAGAGCTATTATCAACTCAAACAACTCTACATAGGCAAAGGACCCCAAAGAGCACCTGATATCCAGTTTTCAATAAGTTCTATTAACCATGAGCTTAATAATCAATGTGATCTTCAACATATTTATAAATGCATATGTTCAGTTTTTACTTCACAAAAATAGGCTATTTCTAAATTTTAAAATTAGATCATTTTTAATCTTAAAAATATATATTTTTTCACTTTTTTGTCATAAGTTTATTAAGATTCTCCAGTTACAAACACACACATTTGCGCGCATGCGCACGCGCGTGCGCGCACGCGCGCGCACACACACACACACACGCATATACAATTTTCCTTTTTATTTAACTTTATTCATTTATTATTTTTTGAGACAGAGTTTTGCTCTTGTTGCCCAGGTTGGAGTGTAATGGCGCAATCTCGGCTCACCATAACCTCTGCCACCCGGGTTCAAACCACTCTCCTCCGTCAACCTCCCGAGTAGCTGGGATTACAGGCGTGAGCCACCATGCGCAGCCTACAATTTTACTTTTTAAAGAGATGTTCTGTAAATTTTAAAATCTAATTTTGGACTTCTCATTTTATTTTAGTAATGACATACATATTGTAAAAATAATTTTTCATCTTCATGGGTAGTGGAAAATTGTTTTGTGTAATACATCTATAAAGTATTGTGAAGAATTGACATTTAATTTTTTCTAATGGAACCACAGGCATCACCCAGACTCTGGACTAAACTTTTCTCTGTGTTGGAGTGAAATGTAAACCCCAAATCCAGAGCTGGGGCCAGCAGTCACTTTAAAATTGTCTCACATGTAATAATACATTGCCACCATTTTAGATTTTGGGCAAGGTAAATTGTAAGGGAGGATTCTCAGTCGTACAGCTAATCCATCCTTATAGATGTTAAATCAATTAAAGAAAATAAACAATGATATTAACATTCTGCATTCTCATAATTCCTATCATTGGATAAGAAGTATTTATTATTATTTTATTATTATTTCTGTTTTAAAGCTGAAATGAGGTATACTGCTTTTGTTCTAAGCAATATGAATAGACACAAGAAGAAATGAAGATTGTGTACTTCTAGTACCTCACAGAGATAAACCGTTTTATTTAGGCCATATTATCATCTTAATAGTAATTGTAACAAAAAAAGTCCTATGTAAGAAAAAGTCAATTATCAAGTAATTTCAGGTATGATTGTTCTATTATCTCATCCTTAAAACTCCAATTCACACTCTTGGGTTTATTGTTTTTTTTTTTTTTCTCTTCTAGTCTTATGTTTTTTAAATCTAAATTTAGCTCTGGCAGGAATTTTATACATGATTGTACAGGGTATCCCTGAAAGGTTTATAGGTATATGCTGTAAGATAGAACAAACTTCTCTCTCTGTCCTGAGGTTGAGATTGCAACCTCTGCTCTGCTGCAATGTTACCTGCCTGAGTATCTGTCCCTGAAGAAATCAACATGAGCCAACATGAGAAAGTCTCAACCTGTCTCAAATGATTTTGTCACTGAAATCCTAAAACTAGGTCTCATAATGAGTCAGTCTGCCTAATTAAACCTCAGTAAACCATCATCCAGGTTTCAAATGAGTTAATTATACATATCATGAAACTCAGAAATTACTAACAATTCCAAACCCTTTTATAGAACAAACAAAGATTATCTCATATTCCAAAATGACACTCTGGACAAATAACTGTGTCTAACCAAAAATGGAAATAGTTAAAATGCATCTTTTTGAGACTGTGGCAGGAGTATGTGAAAGCTCTTTCCCTCAAAGGCAGAGATGAAGGACATTCATTAAATGTCATGGTCACATGAGAGCAGATATAATTGTAAAGACAACACATGCTGATTTCCAGAGCAATTTGTATTATTTTCTTTTAACATGGTTGGAGAGTTACACCAGTGACTAATAGGATTCCAAATAGCTTTCACCAAGCTATGCTTTCATGACTAAATAAGCTATAGAACATGTTACAAGAATTTAGATCTACACATTATTTTTTTCTGTATGTGGCTCAATTATTTGTGCAACTCTTTTCAGATATGAGTCAAAAGTAATTCTGACTATTTAACAGAGATGTGCTTCCTAAATGTCAGGATTAGAGAACTCATTCTATAAATGTATTGCATAGTTGGCCTTATTTATAATTAGTTGCAGTACAAATCAGTTTCAAAAAACAATCTAACATCTTCTGGATGTAACTTGTAACTATTTGTTATATCTTGAGGAATTATTAACGTTACTAATACATTAAATGCTACTAATTTGACTGAATATTGGAATATGTCTTTATCAGTTTAGATTGCCTAAATTTAAAATATTATCTCAATATTGGTATGTTTCATTTTAAATTCTTAAAGGTTATTGATTTAAATATTACATTTATTTATGTAATTTTTTAGGTATTTGTGGTTTTACATTGGATTCAGAATTTCAAAAGAGAGTACGATTCTTACATCAACATTATTCCACATGGCTTTAATACTATCTATAGACTTTCACTAAAAATATTTTAATATATTTTGAGTAGAAAAATTATTAAAATTTAGCTGGTTTTAATAATATGAAAATATTATAATATGTACCAATAAGTTTTGTTGAAAATGATAATATTCCTGCAAACAGATTCTTATATAGTCTAGAGTGGTCCTCAGTTTCCTATCGCCATAGATTATTTTTTTAAGTACTTTTAAATTCTCGAAACGTGATTGTATATTTCAAGGACAAACTTAAGAGCATCTCTATTACAAATTTAATTTGAGTAATAAAATAATGTCAAAGAAATAATAGAATTATATCAAAGAAAATCACAATTTAAGTGGATTTTACTCAGTGAGCCTGTGCCCAAAGAGCAGTAGAATCTGTACCTGTGCTTTTAAGAACCTTTTAGCTGCTTTTTAGTTTGCTCTCCTGATCCTTTAAGTTGAAGGAATAGTGGCCAAATGGAAGATTAATATACTAATCTCACATATCAAAAATGACTTATTTAACTGATCAAATCAATTTCGTACATAAAATGCAAAAGTTTCTTGAATGTAGACCCCACAGATTTGTGCTCCAGGATGCCAGCCAATCAACAATCATATTTAAACGTCTTAAACTTATACATTCACCTTTTTATTTTAAATATACCCATATTTTTGTAAGAAGATTTTAAAAACTGCAAAATAGTCTATTTTCCCCAGCTAGTGTGAAAAAAAAGTGTTTGTTATAATTAATTATGAAAAGAAAAAAAAAAGACTAGTAAGACCAACACTGGATTATTTGATAAGATGTTTACAAAATAGAGGTCTTGCTTCACTAACAATTTCAAGGATATGGGCAATGGAGAGACCAGGAGAAAAAAAAAAGGCTGGTTGGAATCTCAAGGACAGCTTTCTACATCTTTCCTTCTCAGACATCTTTTCATTCATTTTTCATTCTACATCTTTTCATTCAGGCATTTGCTCTTTGGACCAGAACAACAGAAGGTATATAGAAGTAAAATTGTGTGAGCTTGCCCCATATGGTATGGAAATGTTTCATCTATAAAACATTTTGTTTGTCGTTATTTTATTTTATTCTATTTTATTTTTTGAGACTGAGTTTTGCTATTGTTGCCCAGGCTGGAGTGCAATGGCATGATCTTGGTTCACTGCAACTTCCACCTCCCAGGTTCAAGTGATTCCCCTGTCTCAGCTTTGAAAGTAGCTGGGATTATAGGTGCACACAATCATGCCCAACTAATTTTCATATTTTTTCAGTGAGCCAGGGTTTCACCATGCTGCCAGGCTTGTCTCAAACTCCTGAACTCAAGTGATTCACCGGCCTCCGTCTCCCAAAGTGCTGGGCTTATAGGCGTGAATAGATATGTGCAATGGAGAGATTAAAAAACAAAAACAAACAAAAAAAAAACAACAAATAGGTGCCCGGCCTATTTGTTGTTATCAACCAGAGTTTCTCTGACACTTTCTGGGAAACCTGCCCCATATACCTACAGATTCTGAATTATTGTATTAAAGCAATCTTAAGTATTCCTAAGTAGAAACACCCTGTTAAGAATATTTTGTAAACATGAACTTTTCTTTTTTTTTTTTT
>NW_016107499.1:2791363-2812235 GCF_001604975.1 Cebus imitator | reverse complement strand
TTTTTTGACATACAGTAGTCTAACTCTGTCAACCAGGCTGCTGGAGTGCAGTGGTGCAATCACAGCTTACTATAGCCTCCACTTCCTAGGCTCTAATGATCCTCCAAACTCAGCCTTCAAAACAGCTTAGAACACAGGCACACATTATTTGCCTGGCTAACTTTAGTATTTTTGGTAGAGACAAGGTTTCACCATGCTGCCCAGACTGGTCTTGAACCTCTGAGCTCAAGCAATCCACCCGCTTTCACCTCCCAAAATTTGGGGATTATAAGCGTGAGCCACCATACCCTGCCTTCTCTCCCTTCTTGCTAAAACATATTCATGGTAAATAGGGAAGAAATGAATCACAGGTAATTCAACTCCTTCCTTTTCAATATTTATGTGAAGTTATTTATGTTTTTAAGTGCATATATTTTTAAGTTTTATATCACTGCACAGAACTGAAGATTATGAAAATGTTCTATTTTGTATAAATATATTCATCTATAATTTTTTGTAATAAAGATTCAAACCTGATGCCATTGGGTAAAGAAGGGTCACCAAATGCAGGTGGGACCTCGACCCAGCCAGTGTCCAGGCTCTTGACATCACCTTAAGAAGGAATTCAAGGACAAGTGAGAAAAAAGTGAAAGTACAAAGATTTATTGCAGAGCAAAAGTACAGGCTCAAGAAAAGGGAATGTGTAATCAAGAAAGAATCATGCAACGGGGCTTGTGGTTTCTATCTTTCTATCTTTATGGGATTCTTTAAACAAAGGGTGGAATAGTCATGAAGATTTCTGGAAAGAGGTGAAGATTTTTTCAGACCTGTGGTGCTACCCATTTTTATACTAAATATGGGTGTTCCTGGAACTGTCATAGCATTGGTAGGTATGTGGCTTAATATTTTACAGAGTCTATAATGAGGTACTAGGTGAAACCCAGGTCAAATGCAGTGCCATGTTGGACCCACTGGTATTAGCCAGCGTGGCTCACATCATATTTTTCAGGGTCTTATTGGCTGCTAGCTTAGGCAGCTATTTCAAGTTTTCTTTTTGCTCTTTGTGTGAAACTACTGCCTGGAATCTTTTACTCTTCTGCAACTACCTTTTGTTATCCCTATTTCAAACGTACAGAGCCTTTTAGGGTATCATCTCATCTACTCCTCAATTCTTTCTACCTCTCCACATTGATTTGAGTATCCTTCTTTCTTTTTAACATTGTGATCTCCTTGAGTTCATCATACTCACTCAACTTTTGTTCATCTCAGGCCTTTTTGCTCATTGTCATATTTCTAAGATGACTCTCTTTGTCCATTGCTCCTCTCACTAACTCCTGATCCTTCATTCATCAAGACAAATATGTCTTCTATTGACGTTCCCTCTCCAGTGTACCTAAGGTGCCTGGGCAGACATTCTCTGCCTCTGCATCCTGCATTTTTCTTTAAATACTCAACACATTTCAATGATTACAGAAATTTATTTCATAAATATGGGTATTAATATTTATATTTAAATTATTATGATGTCTATAATCTACTAGAAAATAAATTCATTTAAGCAAAGACCTTGTGGGGATTTTCCCCCCCATCTATGTAGAATAGTACCTAGCACATTGTATTTTGGAATAAATAAATGATTTAGATTAATTGATGAATAGACAACTTTTATAGTTGGGCATAAGATAATATGATTTTAAATATATACTTTAAATACATACATTAATTTTAAATTAATTAGAATTTAATTCTGTATAATCACACATAGATGTTTTAAAAAGTCTGTAAATATGTTCCACAGGCTAAGCTAAATTAGATAAAATGTATACCAAAAATAATTTTCTGATGTTATAATTTCAGGCATTTGAATGGTTCTGAAGAAGACACATTTATTCAAAATAAACATCAAATCACATCTAATGTGGACCTTATAAAGCTGAAGACCAGCAGCTTTGCTTTTTTCATAGCTTTCTATGACACAAAAAGAACAAATTATTTCTAACCTATTTTCTGCTCTGATTGGCATTATATTATATTCTTACTACTCTGTGGAAGCCAGCTAATGTTCATGAGACATTTCTGTCATTATAAGTGAATGGAATTTCTTCCTCGTTAGAAAAGAAGAATTAGACATATTACTCAATTTAAATTCTCTGGTGCTTGCTATTAACCATTATATAGGCTGAAGCATTGGGCTAGGTTATGCAGCTACCACAGACTTTAAAAGCTGGCATTTAAAAACAGATGACCAGATTTCTATCACATTTTACCCTCTGTGCCCCTTAGTTTCCTCTTCACTGGAAATTTAAAATGTATTTCACCATTTCTGCATAATAGTGTCATCTGTACCATATAAATTAAGAAACAGAGTCAGAAAGAAGTTAATTGCCTTGCTCAGGGACACACAGTAAATCAATGGTAGAACCAGTAATAAACGGATTACTTGGTCACAAATAACCCACTCTCCTGCAAGAACATAAAGCTAATGTAAATCAAAGTTTACTCAGCCTAAATAATGAACAAGTTCTAAAATTCAATGTATTTTAAAACAGCTAAGCCAAGTAGAAGAGGCTATTGCAACAAAACCATATTTCCTCTTTATTTTTTGTCTCAGAAATGTCTATGCACTATTACTGACCATTCAAAAAAAAAAAAAACAAGACAAAAGATGCATTCATTTTACATGCTTATCAGTTTTAAAAATAAAGCTACTTTCAGTAACGCTTACACAATTTAAAATATAGATTTTAACTTTTAACAATTTTTTTACTTTTTCCTGTTCATTTTAATTTTATTTTATAATTTGGTATATATATAATAAATATATTATCATTTTATGTAATTTTTCACCCCAAATCAAATTTTTATTTGTTGTATTTCTGATTATAAATAGATGAAGAGACTAGTAAGCCTCAAAATTTGTCAACTAACTACTTATTAATGCTACATTTTTCAACATCTATATGAAGAAAGCATGTAAAAAATCTTTTCATGTCAATATTTGGTTTAAACATCTATGTAAACAGTCTTTGTGGGTGACATGGTTTACGCCTTTACTCTATTTATTACATTTGCTCTATTTATTTTACTGAAGTAAGAACTTGACTAGGGATTTGTCTATCATGTATATTATAAAGAGTATACTAAGAGTGTTTCTTCTCCTTGAGTCCAATGAAGAAGCTCCAAAACTCTACTAATTTGTAGGTGAACTATTATCTATAACACTTTGCAATTTACAAATGGACACAGTAATTTTCAAGAAGAGAAGATCATATGAAATGTTCCACAGAAAATATTTCTGCCTTTAGTTACTGCATCTTTTTCTCAAAGAAAATGTTTATGATCATCTGCTCCGTGCTACGAGGTAGACTGCAGGAGCACAGACGCCCTACCAGCTCCTGAGGCAGCTGTAAATGGGCAGGTGTCATCTCAATAGCTTTCCTATGAATGCTCAGTAACTGGAAGAGAAGACAAGGCTAGGTTTTCCAACAGAAACTGGAAATTTTTGTGATTCATAGAGGACTAGGAGAATGTAACTATTCATTTATCTCATCTTTGAATTAGCTTTATTTTGAAATAATATAATGTCTTCTTTATTTTCTCTTAATATAATTACCATATATGAACAGATATAACCATTTAAAGACATCTGAAATTTCAGCCTTTGAAATTGGCACAAAGTCTACTCCATCATGGTTATGTCTCTGATGATAGGAGAATTGTACTTATTTCTTTAATGAATATGAGATATAGTACCCTGGATAAGTATTTGCATCTCTGCATTTTGCTACCTTTAACCCTATATATTACATGTTTCCCACAAAAGATCTATGTGTCTTATCTATTCACCTCATTTATTTAAATTGATAATCATGATTTTATTATATTATATTACATTATATTATAATGGGTATCCTAATGATATTTAAATGTTTATACTGATGTTTTAGTTATCTGAAGCATAATTATCATATCTTTACCATTTTCTCCTTCCCCAATGTGCTATAAATATCAAGAATAATTTTCCTGAAGTGGTAGTTTGATTCTGTCAAGGCATCTACTTCTCTCAAGTCTCCTATGGTCCTTAATTACCTCTTTCATAAGATTACAACTTCTAATCAAGGACAAAAATGGCTTTATCCAATTCTTTAAAGTATTCACATTCTTATTTATTGAAGACCATATCACTAATTCTATCTCAAGTAATATATCATTACTTAAGCACATTTTACCTTTCCTATTATATACTTGTAGTGTTTGACTCTCAACCACACATTTTCAAAATATTATTTAAATTTTTCTTTTTCAAGAGACTTAAATTCTAAGACAACATTCCATAAAGTATGCATGCCTCTGTTTTAGTAATAACCTGTTTGTCTTTTGTCAGTAAAACCAATTGATTAGGAATTGTATTTATTCTCAATTTAGCCACATAACTTCTAGTTAATATTTTATTAGCCTATATGCAATCTTTCATTTTACTCCTAAGTTCTCAAAGTGTTTAAAGAAACAGTGTACTCAGGAAACTCAAAAGTTGCTTATCAGTGATATACTAGAATGAGAAAACACACTGTCATCTCATTTAGATGTTTATTCTTGGCAAGCCCATTTGTCTAGTATTTTTAACTCTTAATTTCAGTGCTATTTTTCAGTATAACTATACTGAAATTGAAAATGTGCCATTTTCTCTTTGTATTGCTGGTCACATCTCATTGCCAAAATGCCAATTCAAATAGCTTTTGTGTCATTTACTTTTTTCCATTTTTAATTTCATCCATCTTTTAGTACTTTAAAATAGAGTCTGTGCCTAATCTTTGATTTAATAATGAAGAGTTTATTAATGGTGCAAAGTACAACTTTTCATTAACTTAGAATATTAATGTGGTGAGCTTGGAGTTGATGATTAAAGTGGAATAGAATACTATAGAGTTCTTTTACTACCAAAATCCTCAAGATGCCATGGAAAATAAGTAATGTGGAGGGGGGCAATTATTCAATTGTAACTGCAGCATCTCCAGAAATGCCTAATGATGTATTCACAGATATTGATCTATTAGCTAATTATAAATGAATCATTATGGTTTGTAAAGATTTGACAGTTTATGGGGCAGTTTTGTTCCTTCCAATTAACTGAACCTTACTGATATGTAGTGTTTCCATTTAGAATATGTTATTTAAAAATGAGATATTTAATCTTATTTGCCTACATATGGAACATACATTTCAATTGCATACTTTAGTTATTTTTGAAAATAAGGACATCATCAAGAAAATATAAGATTATTTCAACATACATCTCATATTGGTATAAATATATTTTTCCATTTGATAAAGCTGTTGTAGTCTTCTATAACATTTTACTAAGAGGTGCTATAAATTAAGCTTCCAGCTCTCCAGCCACAGAAGTGATACTTTTTTATGCAGATAACCAAGAAAACTAACACCTTAAATGCCCATTTCTTTAGTTGCATGAGAAGACTGAAACAGCCAGGTAGCAGAACAAAAAAATGATGGAAAAGTATTATGCCATCTATGAGAAAGCCTTCCACTTATAAATACCAATAACTCTAAATAGAGACAAATCATAAAAGCAGATTTTTGCAAATGTGGAATTAAATGTCACACTAAGAGGTTTTATTAGTCTTTCTACATTCTGCTTCAACAAGCATGATTACTGTCTATTCCATGAATATTATGTATTGGTTAGTAATACAGAGTATATTACATATTGTTTAAGATATTATGCATCACATATTGTTAGTCCCCAACTGGTACACAAGTGAGCTGCAAAGAAAACATCACTCCAAACTCAAAGACCAGCTGCATCTCGGTGAGGAGGGATATATGTTTAGCTTATGGATCCCATGAATATCAGTTCCCTGCCCTTATTTTTTTGGAAATGCATTATTTGAATGGAGGTCAATTTCTATAGCATACACAGAGAGTAAATGTTAAAATCAATAGGGACTTTTGAACCAACATTCATTATAAACAGACAGATACTCAAATACTTTCATGATTAAGTTATTACACAAATACATGAAGCTCCCAGCCAAGGATCTATTTTATAGAGCATTTTAGAAACTGAAAAAAATGAGGAAAATATATTAATATTTAACATATTTTTTCTTAATACTGTGCCCCAAATTAAGTTAATCTGTGTGTGGTAATCATTAATTATCTTAGGCTTTGAGTCTTATACTACATGTTTTAAAATAGATCACATAAGAAGAAAAACTATTTTCATAAAGTTCCAACATTTCAAAGATTACCCTGCACATAAACTGTTTAACATTTCCTCTTAATATGAGATTGATGTTGATTTGATTAATTATCCTTCACCTTTTTAAAATTGTGCCTTACTGAGCCTATCAAAAGTGAGATTTAATACAAGTTAGTATACAATTTTTTCTGGCTATGCAACCACCTAGGAAGTGTTTTCAAAAGAACACACTCAAGTAATAAGTGAGATTCTGTCATACAATCTTTCCCTTTATTCAGGCCAAGCATACTCTGGTTTCTTTCTCCCCGTAAAGTAATAATAGTAAGTACTTAAATCAAATTGAA
This sequence comes from Cebus imitator, assembly GCF_001604975.1. Taxonomy (NCBI): domain Eukaryota; kingdom Metazoa; phylum Chordata; class Mammalia; order Primates; family Cebidae; genus Cebus; species Cebus imitator. The sequence continues at coordinate 2,805,692 of NW_016107499.1, read as the reverse complement.
TTTCTTACGAAGGGTGTTGTCTTTGATCATATAGACATAAGATGCAGAAACTCCGTTTATACCTACAATCCCTAGATAAAACTTTTGCACACATGAAAATAAGGCTTATATGGGGACATTCCATAGAAGATTGTTAACAAAGACAAAATTTCAGAAAAAGACTCTTTCTCAAAATTGAAATAGACTAGCCTCTGAAATATTATTGAACTAGAAAATAAAAAAGCTTAAAACTAAAGGAACTAGACCTACGAATAATAACACCGGTAAGTTTTAGAATCATTATATAGATAATATTTAACAATTTACAAAAGGACAGGGACTGGATCACACCAAGAAATATTCATATTGTTACCTGCGTATATAGCAGACACGTGCAGGATGGGAGGTATGCAGACCTGGTTCAGAAAAAGGATTCTACCTAGAGTAGGTGTTTTCAAAGTTGTATAGAATGGAAAGAAGTTGACAGTGTTTAATATTTTTAATAATACTTCTAACAATGTTTACCTGAAAGATTTGTATACCTCCTGCATGATGATATTTATAGAGTATAAAAGCATTTTTCTCTATGCTTTTCTCAGGAATAAGATGTTTAAATTATATATTTATTGTGATAGACAAAATAGTTGTCCCCAAAAGGCTGTATTTTTAAAAAACTCTCCAGTAAAAGAGAGACTTAATGTAAGAGATTGTCTCTTGTGATTATGGAGCCTGAAAAGTTCCAGGTTTGCTCTTTGCAGGTTGGAAACCCAGAAAAGCTGGTGACATATCGTTCAAAGCCTGAGACCTGGAAAAGCAATAGTAGAGATTCCAGTCTGCATGGAAGGCCTGAGAAATACGAGTCACAGGAGAAGACAGATAACCCTGCCCAGTCCGGCAGAGTTAATTCAGCTTTGTCCTACCGTTTCCTTTTATTTAGGCCCTCAGTGGATTGAATGGTCTCCACCCACACTGGGGAGGACAGTCTGCTTTTTTCAGTCCACCAATTTGAACATTAATCTCTTCTGAAAACACCATCACAGACACATTCAGAAATAATGTTTAACCAGCTGTCCAGGCATCCCATGGTTCAGTTAAGCTGACACATAAAATTAACTTCATAATGACCAAGCTTTAATCCCTGAAACTTGTTAGTTTACAGGGCAATAGATACTTTTCAGATGTGACTAATCTAAGAATTTTTAAATTGGCATATTATCTGATATTATCTGGGTGAGCCCAATATAATATGCAAAGGCCTTATAAGTCAGAAGAAACCAAAGAGAAAAATTTGAATATGCAATACTGCTAGCTTTGACAATAAAGAAAGGTGCCACCAGCTATTGAATGCCAAGTAGCTTCTAGAGGCTCAAAAATTCAAGGAAAGAGATTCTTTCCTAGAGTCTCCTGAAGAAAGCAACTCTGCTGACACCTTACTTTAAGCCCAATGCAAGTTTGGACCTGCAGCTCTGTAAAATAATACATTTATGTTGCTTTAAGCAGAGTAAGTTGTGGTAAGCAATCAAAAACTAATATACATACATAATATACATAATTATATATACATATATGATACCTTATGAAATCAGCACTTGGGGAAAGAAACAAGCACAGTATCACCTACTCCATAAGAGCCCACTCATATCGTCTTCAAGTTGCAGCATGCCCCCCAACACAAGGGTAATACACAACACCTTGACTGTAGTTGATAGATTAATGTCACTGCTTTTAAGCTTACCATAAGTAGAATTACATACTATGTTATCTAGTGTGCCCAGTTTCTTTTGCTCAATGTTTTATTTACTTATAAAAGTTATCTCCATTGTTTTGCATATATTTAATTAATTTACTTGGTTGCAATATAGCAGTAGGTCTTAAGGAAATTTTTACTCCTATAAAATATTTGACAATGTTTGGACATATTTGGGGTTATAACAACTGGGAAGGTAATGCTACTGTCATCTAGTAGGTAGAGAAATCCTGCAATGCACTGGACAGCCTCCTACAACAAAAATTATTCCACCAAAAATATCAACTGTTAAGAAATGCTTCCTTATAGAAATACATTCATGAATAATACCACAGTTGATTTATCCATTTTATTATTCTTAAATATGTGGATGGATTATACTTTGGGACTATTCTAAATAATGCAAGTGTAAACATTGTTTTAGCTGTGTTTTGGGTATTTTACAATAGAATTCACCTAGAAATCAATTAAAAATAGCTCACTAGGAAACATTTTAATACATTTCCAAATAGCCAAAAGGTAAAATAATAAATTAAAAGATAAAAGGGACAATTATATTTAAATGTATTAGTGCATTCAATATTTTTGTTTTGCTAAGTGTGCAAATAAATATCCAATCAATTTAAATATGTTAGGAGGAAACAATACATTTAAAAAATAGGTATTTCAATACTAAAAGTTGGTAATAATCTCAAAAATTCTAGATTAAATACTATCTTTAAAGTTATCTGTGGATAATAAAATACTTAAATTTTGTTACAAAACATGCAGAAAATAGATTTTATCTTATTTTCATCATATCAATAAACGGTGATGGGAAACTCAGTATTTACATACAGAAGAAGAAAATTAGACCTTCGACTCACACCGCATGCAAAAATCAACTCAAAATTTATTGAAGATTTACATGTAAGTTCAAAACTTTAAAACTACTAAGAGAAAAATTAAGAGAATGGCCCCATGTCATTTGTTCTGGGCAATAATTTTTTAGATATGACCCTAAAAGTTTGGCTACAAGGTCAAAAAATAGACAAATAGGAATACATCAAGCAAAAACTTTCATACTGCTGATAGCTACAGGAGGCAGTCAAATGCCTGGGCATGTTGGGGTGGATGGCTGATAAAACCCAGCTTCTGAGCCAAGGACAGCTTAAAGCTTTAAAGCCTAGCTACAAGTTAAATCCTCAGACCAGATTGAGAACTTGTCTTCTCGCTTGGTGTGCTTTCCTCTGATTGATCCCCATGCTTCGCCTATTTTATATATACCTACCCTTTTCTAATTGATTTTCTACAGTTTTGTGCCCACCTTTGAGTAGTATCTTCCCTTTAACCTTTATGTGGGTACTCACAAACCAATCAGCATGCCCTTTCCTCTCTGAGTCCATAAAAGGCTCAGATCCAGCCATATGGGGGCACTTTCCCACCTTCGAGTACAGAGGCCACCCTACATTCTCTCTTCACTGAAAGCTTACCATTACTCAATATAATTCTTCTCTGCCCTCCTCACCTCTCAATGTCCAGCATATCCTCATCTTCCTGGGCATGGTAGAGGAGCTCAGAAGCAGCCAAACAGGGGTATAAGCTATTAACACAGGTGAGCTTGGGCACACCAGTGTGGCTGAGTGAGGCCTGGGCAAGGGGTTGCTAGCCAGAAGCCTCCAGCTTGCAATGTGACAGAGAAAAAAAACCCTACAGCACAGCCAAATAATCATCATCATCATCATCAACAGAGTGAAGAGACAAGCATGAAATGAGATTTTTGCAACCATGCACATAAGTGGTTAATAACTCAATCAAATAAAAAATTAAACAACTCAGTAAGTAAGAAAACAACCTAATTTAAAAGTGAGCAAAGTACCTAATTACTCTAGAAAATGTGGTATGCGCAGAAATAATAAACAATCAGAACAATGGAACAGAAAACAGAGCCCAGAAGTATATCTACACAAATAGAATACACTGATATTTGACAAAAGAACAAATAGCAATCCAATAGAGAAAAATATAATCTTTTTATGAAAAACCACTTTAATAATTGGATGTATTAAAAAAAATCTAGGCATAGATTTTTTACCTTCAATAAATTACTACAGACTTTGCAAATCATAATACTATAGAACATCTTAGAAGAGTGCATAAGAAAAAATACAGATTACCTTGGATATGATGCTGACTTTTTAGATAAAACAAAAACACCAAAAGCATAACCCATGAAAGAACAAAAATTTGTAAGCTAGATTTCATTGAAAGTTTAAAATTCTCTTTTGCAGAATACATTATTTATAGAAGAAAACAACAAGCCACTGACTTGGAGAAAGTATTTGCAAGACACATACCTGACGAAGTGTGCTCAAAATAAGTAAATATCTTTTAGATTCAATAACTATAAGAAAAACAAAAACATAATTTTAAAGGGACAAAAAAAAATTCTGAACTTTCATTTCACCAAAGATATACAAATAGAAGTAAGTGTATGAAAAGATGCTCAATGTCACATCATTATGAAATTACAAATTAAAATAGATTTTATACTGTCTACACCTAAACCCCAAAACACTAGCAATTTCAAATGCTTATGAAGACACTGAGCAACAGGAACTCTTTCATTGCTGGTAGAAATGCAAAATGGAACAACCGCTTTGGAAGACAGTTTGAAAGTTTTTTACAAATCTTAACATAGTCATATCATATGACCAAGGAATTGTGTTCCTCATATTTACCTAAATGAGTTGAAAATTCATAGCCACACAAAAAGCTCCACACAAATGTTTATTGACTCTTTATTGATAATTACCAAGTCAAAATTAATAACAGACAAAATAATCCACACTTCTTAATAAACTGTTGGTCTGAGAGGAAGTTTTGAATAAATTTAAAAAAACAGTGCATGAAAATAAGTATTTTAAAATGCCAGATTTGTGGTTTATAACTACAGCATTGCTGAGAAAAACATTTACTTCATTAAATGTTTACATTAGGAAAACATATATTAAATAACTTCCCAAATTAAGAAACTAGAAAAAAAGAGCAAACTAAGCCCAGATCATGTAGAATGAAGAAAATCATAAAAATGAAAATAGAAAAAAATCAGAAAATAAAAATTAAACAAAAAGCCTGTTCTTCGAAAAACTCAGTAAAACTAACAAACCTTGAAGAAGACTAACAAAAATAAACGATACAAGACACAAATTACTAAGAATAAAATAGAGAATATAATTATTAATTGTAAAGAAATAAATAGGAATAAAAGGGAATACTACAAAAAAACTCTACATATATAAATAAGACACCTTAGTAAAAAGGCTTTAATTCCTAGAGAACTATATACTATTTAACTTATTCAGTATGAAACACAAAACTGTAAAGCACTCTTACTAAGGAAATTGAATCTGTAATTAAAATTCTCCCCAAAAATGTTATCTTCAGCACCAGATAATTTGACCAAATATTTTAAAAGGTAGTAACAGCAATTGCAAGAGATGCAAGATAAATGAATTTTTAAAATGAAGTTTGATAGTAAAAACCTGGGCATATATCTTAGACTAGAAAATAGATGCCTTAAAAACAAAACAACGAACGCCCTACAAAAACATTCCTGAATGTGTATTTACAGCTTTAGGGGAGGTAAGTGTATTCTGAACTAAAAAAATTCTGTAACTTAAAAGGGAGACTTTATTTGTTTTTTAAAAAAGTAATACTAAAATTAAGATTAACCTAAAAACAATTTAAATTAAATATACTTGTAATATAGAGACAAGTTGTGTCACATACAAAGGACTAACCTCCTAAAATAATAGAAAAATAGGGAGAAATATAAAAATGCAAGTCACATAACAGCAAATTCAAATGACCAGCATACATATGAAAATATGCTGAAATTGGCCGGGCGCAGTGGCTCAAACCTGTAATCCCAGCACTTTGGGAGGCCGAGGCGGGTGGATCACGAGGTCAAGAGATCGAGACCATCCTGGTCAACATGGTGAAACCCTGTCTCTACTAAAACTACAAAAAAAAATTAGCTGGGCATGGTGGTGCGTGCCTGTAATCCCAGCTACTCAGGAGGCTGAGGCAGGAGAATTGCCTGAACCCAGGAGGTGGAGGTTGCGGTGAGCTGAGATCGCGCCATTGCACTCCAGCCTGGGTAACAAGAGCGAAACTCCGTCTCCAAAAAAAAAAAGAAAATATGCTGAAATTTACTGCTAGTCAGGGAAATGCAAGTTAAAGTAAGAATGAGATATCACATTACACATATCAGTCTGACAAAATTAAAATGAGTGATAACATCTATTGTCAGCAAGAATGCAGGCTTAAAGTACTCTCCTACAATGCTAGAAGAGATGGGAATTGTTTAAAAAAAAATCTTACAAAGCCATCTGGCAACATCTACAAAAATTAAAAACACATTTATACTTTGTTCCAACAATTTTATTTCTGGGAACCCTTCCCTAAGAGTAAAAAACACACTTGTTTATGAGAAGAGAAGTTCTAAGATGTTTATTTTCACATACTTTGAAGTCATAAAAAGACTAAAAATAATAACATGTTGATTAGTCAATGCTTTTATAAAATAATTTCAAAGAATAGATTTGACCATTACCAATGTATTAAAGAAATTAAACCTAGCATTGAGTGACAATTTAGAAAGGAGTGCATAATAACTGTCACATTTTTGATGAAATGAGTAATGACACACATTTCCATATATATAATTAGATGACCACCAACCAAAGTGTTAAAGATTAAAAAACCAAAAATCTACCTGGGGGGCATGCCTTATTTTATTGTGCTTCACATTATTGCATTTCACAGATAATGTATTTTTTTTAATTGAAGGTTTAAGGAAACCCTGCATCTAGCAAAACTGTTCGCACCACTCTTCTAACAGTGTGTGCACAATTTATTTCTCTGCCACATTTTGGTAATGCTTTCAATATTTCAAAGCTTTTCATCATTATTGTAGCTCTTATAGTGACCTGTGATTAGTGATTTTCGATGTTACTATTGTAATTGTTTTGGGTCGGCACAAACTGCACCCATATAAGATGACAAATTTAATACATAAATATTGCGAGCTCTGATGGGTCCACCAACCAATCATTCCTACATTTGTCTTGTTATTCTCAGGGCTTCCTTTTTCCTGAGACACACAATATTAAAATTAGGCCAATTAATAACCCTACAATGGCATCTAAGTGTTCAAATGCAAAGAAGATTCACATGTCTCTCATTCATATCAAGAGCTAGAAATGATTAAGCTTAGTGAAGCCACATTGACAGCCAAGACAAGCTGGAAACTAGGTCTCTTGCACCAGTTAGCCAAGTTGTGATTGTGGAAGAAAACTGTTTCTAGATAATTAAAGTAAGAAAGCAAAACAGTTTTATTGCTGACATAGAGAAAGTTTTAGCAATCTGGATAGAAGATCAAACCAGCTACAACATTCCTTTAAGCCAAAACCTAATGGAGTGTAGAGCCCTAACTCTCTTTAATTCTGGGAAGCCTGAAAGAGAGGAGGAAGCTACAGAAGAAAAGTTCAAAGCTAGCAGACACGGCTTATCAGTTTTATGAAAAGAAGCCATCTTCATAACATAAACATGAAAAGTGAAGCAGCAAGTGCTGATTTAGAAGCTGCAGCAAGTTATCCAGAGGATCTACTAAGATAATTGATGAAGGTGGCTACACTGTACAATAGATTTCAATATAGACAAAGTAGCCTTCTATTGAAAAAAGATGCCGTTTAGGACTTTCACAGCTGGAGAGGAGAAATCAAGGTCTGGCTTCTAATCTAGAAATGATTGGATGACTCCCTTGTTAGGGGGTAATGTAGCTGGTGACTTGATTATTTAAATTTTCTGAACACATGTATGGGATTCCTGAAAAAATTTGTCACATGTATATAATATGTAGTTATCAATTCAGAGTATTTAGGGTGTCTATCACTCGAATACATTGCATTTTTGCTACATATAGTCACCCTATGCTGCTATCAAACATTGAATATATTCATTTTATCCTACTCTATGTTTGTACTCCTTAACCCAGTTCTCTTTGTCCTCTCCCCTCCCACTCACTCATTCTTCTCAGCCTTTGTTATCTATGTTTCCACTCTCTACCCTCATGTGATGCCATTCTTGAGTTCCCATATATAAGAGAGAACACGAGATACTTGTCTTTTTGTGCCTGGCTTAGTTCACTTACGATAATAACTTCCCATTCCTTCCATGTTGCTGAAAATGACATGATTTTATTCTTTTTTGTAGCTGGATATTATTTCATTGACTATACCTACCATATTTTCTTTATTCATTAATCTGTTGATGAATACTTATGTTGATTCTATATGTTTGCTGTTGTAAATAGTGCTAAAATAAACTTGTGAATGTAGGTATCCCTTTGTTATAATGTTATTGTTTTTTTCCTGTTGGTAAATACCCAGCTGGTGACTTTCAGTTAAAGTCAGTGCTCATTTACCATTCTGAAAATTCTAGAGCCCTAAAGATGCTCTCCAAATGGAACAATACAGCCTGGATGACAGCATATCTGTTTATAGCATAGCTCACTGAATATGTAAAGCCTGCTATTGAGATCTACTTCTCAGAAAGAAGAATTATTCTCAACATATACTGATCATAGACAATGCACATGGCTACTCAAAAGCTGTAATAGAGATAGACAAGAAGCTTGGTTTCATGTCTGCTACCATAACATCCACTCTACTGCCCCCGAAATGAGAAGTAATTTCAACTTTCAAGTCTCATTTTTTAAGAAATATATTTTTAAGGCTATAGCTACCAGAGATATGGATTCCTATGATGGAGCTGGCCAAAGTAAACTGAAAGTTTTCTGGAAATAATTCACCATTCTAGATGCCATTAAGGACAGTTGTTATTCAAAGAAGGTCGAAATACCAACATGAACAGGAGTTTGGATGAAGTTAATTTCAAGCCTTAAGAATGAATCTTAATGGTTCAGAACCTCCGTGGAGGAAGTAACTGCAGATGTAATGAAAATAACAAGAGAATAGGAATTTAAAATGGAGCCTGAAGTTTTGAGTGACTTGCTTCAATCTCTTGATAATATTTGAATCGAAGAATATTTGCTTCTTATGGTTGATAAAATGATTCTTGAAATTTACTTCTTATGAAGATGTTGTGAACATTGTGAATATGACAATAAAATATTGAGAATAATATCTAAACTTACTTGATAAAGCAGCAACAGGGTTTCAGAGGATTGACTATAATTGTAAAAGTTCTACTGTAGAGAAAATGACATCAAAGAGCGTTACATGCTACAGAGAAATGCTTCATGACAGGAGAGTCACTTGATTTAGCAAACTTTACTTCTGTCTTACAGAAATTGCCACAGACATCCCAGCAACCACCACCCTGATCAGTCAGCAGCCATCAACATCAAGGCAAGACCCTCAACCAGCAAAAAGATTCTGACTTGCTAAAGACGCTTAATATTGTAAACATTCTTTTAGTAATAAGACTTTTAAAAATTAAGATATATACATTGTTCGTCTTAGATATAATGTTGTGGCACACTTAATAAACAAAGTATAGTGTAAACCACTTGTATATATACTGGGAAACCAAAAAATGTAAGTGACTCACTTTTTTTGAGGTGGTTTAAAACTGAGCCACAGTATTTTCAAGGTAGGCTTGTAGTTTATGTGTTAATAGGAGATTGGGTGGTTGATGCAGGTGGCATGCTGAGGAGAGAAGAGGACCCAAGTAATAAATAAAGAGAAAACAGTTAACCCAGTGGAATGCTTCTTTAAAATACTAAACGGGAAGCTGAGGCAGGAGAGTTGTTTGAACCCAGGAGGCAGAAGTTGCGGTGAGCCGAGATCGTGCCATTGCACTCCAGCCTGGGTAACAAGAGCAAAAAAAAAAAACAAAAAAAAAAAAAAAAAAAAAAAAAAAAAAAAAAAAAAAAAAAAAAAATTGAAAACAATATAGACAACACTTATGGAAAGAGCTACTTTAGAGTTGATGTGGTTTACAGAAAAGGAATTACTTATTTTGGTACACAAAATGTTTCCGAACAACAGTCTGAGAGTAAACACAACATGGAATAGCTTTCCTTAAATACCAGGTTTTGGTTTCCCTTGGTGACTATAGTCTTTAAATAGAAAATAACTCTTGGACAGAAGCTTAAGTCTTTGAAGAAAGATATAGTGGGTTTTCACAAGCTTCTATAGATAAATCTCTAAGGTATACTTGCATCATTGTCTTGAGGTTTCTAAGGTCTCCTTTGTAATTACTATATTCTAAGAGATATCCAGTGAAATTTTAATTTAAGTGGAATTATATAGCTTGTTATAAATAAATAACTACAGATAGATTTAGCAGACCATGAGTTTTCTTATTTGTGTATTTAAATATTATTTGATTTAATAATATTTTAGTGCTTATTTGTAATAACATAAGACATAATGCTTATTTTTAAATGCCTTAATTTTGTTCAGCTAGGTAGTTTTAATTTCCAGGTTTAAGAACTAAAAGTCATTGCAGTTATAAAAACAATGTTTCAGAGGAAATAATCTACCTTCAGTGACTACATTAAAAGTTTTTTGTGTGTTTAGAAGACTCAAGTGACCCAAGTAATAATCTTTTCAGGAATTCTTAGCTGTTCTTGACAGGAACACATTTAATGCAATTTGCAAATATATCAAAATCTCATGTTCTAAATCACACCTTTGCAGCTCCCATAGTACAGCCTAGAAACAGAAATAAGCAATACAGGTCTTAAGAAAAGAAGAATGTAACAAATGATATTCCTACTACAAGTATGTAACAAAATTATGACAAAATTATATCTGTTAGAATAAGAAGAAATACATAATCAAAAGTATAATTTTAAAAAAACCATGTCAGTATTGAGTTCAGATTTTTAGGCAAACCAAATCACAATTCACCATCTGCCAACATCTAAACATTTAGAAGATAAAGACAATGGCAATCTATTCAAAACTTTGGAAATAAGTGATTTTATTTGGCAATCTGTTTATCAAAAGAACTTATTGATAATAACAGAGTAATGAGAATTCAAGTGAAAAAGTTTTGTTACAGAAGATGAGTTGTAATAGAAGAATATACAATATTTCTGTTCACCTGCAACTATGAATAGCCAACTAAAGCTGGATTAAATTTTTTACCTTTTTTTTTTTTTTTCCCGAGACGGAGTTTCACTCANGGAGTGCAACGGCGTGATCTCGGCTCACCGCAACCTCCGCCTCCTGGGTTCAGGCAATTCTCCTGCCTCAGCCTCCTGAGTAGCTGGGATTACAGGCACTCACCACCATGCCCAGCTAATTTTCTGTATTTTTAGTAGAGACGGGGTTTCACCATGTTGACCAGGATGGTCTCAATCTCTTGACCTCATGATCCACCCGCCTCGGCTTCCCAAAGTGCTGGGATTACAGGCTTGAGCCACCATGCCCGGCCAAAGTTTTTACCTTTAAGGAAGTTTTCGATTACTTTAAAAATTCAGAATTTTCTCAAACCTTTTTATCATTCTGGCCCACTACTGTCATTTACATCCTTCTATGCATCTATTCTGGAGTTATATTTTCAATAAGTGTAATGTTGATATTGAGTAATAGATGATGTAGAATGTTATATTTTGGATGTTAAATCACCATGTAGGAAAGTTTCCCATCTTCCAACTTTGTGTAAATCATACTGTCTGAAGTTTGGAATATTTCATGCATTATTACAGTAAAAACGTATCAGATAAATCTGTAAACACTAAGTAGGCCCCTACATCAAATTCTGAGAGCATTAATACATAAAAATATGTTAGATGCTAAAAGACGTTATCTAGTATGAAGCAGATATGGGAATATCTATTTTGTAGAAAAGGGGTGAATGCTCTTAGTAAAAAAGAAAGAGGGAGGAAGATCCAAGATGGCCATTTAGGAACAGCTCAGAGTTGCAGCTCCCAGTGAAAGCGCAGAGGGTGAGTGGATGCTGCATTTTTATTGCCCACGGACCAGTAGATTCCCAGGCAGAGGAGCCCCATGGGTTGCCAGCACAGCTATTTTGGACGGTGTGGTTCTTTTGGTCAGCACGGCTGCTTTGCCCCACGCAGCTGCTTTGTCGGCGCCCCAGCCGGCGGTTCTCCATACAAAATACACTGGTCCGGGTGCCCTTTTGGCTGGCGATTTGAGACCCAGGAAGTCGCCCATTCATCTGATTAAAGAGGTGACTGAACAGGGAGCCAGGCCAGGAGATTCCTGGGCAAAAAAAGCGCCAGGAATCTCAGCACCTCTGTTTAAGCTGGCACAGTGAGTTGCCGCAGGGGAAATCACACAGATCCCAGCACCCTTTCAACAGGCGACTGGGATAGAGTCGACTGTTCAACTAAAAAAGAAAAAAAAAGGCTCTGAGGCAGGGAGCCAGGTGATCAGGCTCGGCTGGTCCCACCTCCACAAAAGAACAGCAATCAGAAACTCTCCGGATTGAGAGTTTCAGGATTGAGAGTTTCACAGCAAGCACAGCTGAACCTGGGACGGTCCAGCTCTGTGGTGGAGGGGCGTCCGCCATTACCGATGCACTTCACCACTACGGAGGTAGTCCACCATAGCTGAGGCAGCCTGCCGTTGCCAAGACAACCTGCCATTACAGAGAGAGTCTGCCAATACAGAGGCGGGCCCCATTGCCGAGGCAGTTCTAACTACACCCATATAAACAAGACTGCAGGGAAGTTCACATGGCAGCTGGGCGGAGCCCACAGCAGCTCAGAAAAGCCTCTGCAGGCAGCCAGTGACCAGGCTGCCTCCTTGCTGGGCAGGGCAGCCCTGAAAAAAAAAGGCAGCAGTACAACGGAAACTCATAAATAAAGCCCTAACTCCCTGGGACAGAGCACCTGGGAACAAAAAGCAGTTTATGAGTTCTACTGCAGCAGACCTAAACGTACATGCCCAGCAACTCTGAATGAGCAACGGAGCTCACAGCTCAGCACTTGAGCTCCTATAAAGGACAGACTGTCTCCTCAAGCAGCTGTCTGACCCCTGTATATCCAAAGAGTCACCTCATAAAGGAGAGATCAGACTGACATTTGGCGGGTATCCTTCTAGGACAAAGATAGCAGAAGAAGAAACTGGTAGCAACCCTTACAGTTCTGCAGCTGCTGCAGGTGATCCCCAGGCAAGCAGGGCCTAGAGTGGACCTTAGCAGCCCTACAGGAGAGGGGCCAGACTGTTAGAAGGAAAACTAAGAAACAGAAATAACTTCATCATCAACAAACAGAACGTCAACTCAGAGACCCAATCTGAAGTCAGCAACTACAAAGACGACAGGTAGGTAAATCCATAAAGATGGGAAGAAACCAGCGCAAAAAGGATGAAAACACCAGAAACCAGAACACCTCTTCTCCTACAAGGGATCACAACTCCTTACCAGCAAGGGAACAAGGTTGGATGGAGAACGAGTGTGATGAAATGACAGAATCACACTTCAGAAGGTGAGTAGTAAGAAACTTCTGTGAACTAAAAGAACGTGTTCTAACCCAATGCAAAGAAACTAAGAACCTTGAAAAAAGATTTGACGAAATGCTAACGAGAATGGACAAATTAGAAAGGAATATAAGTGAATTGTTGGAGCTGAAAAACAACATGAGAACTTCGCAAAGCATGCACAAGTTTCAACAGCCAAATTGACCAAACAGAAGAAAGGATATCAGAGGTCGAAGATCAACTCAATGAAATAAAATGAGAAATCATGATTAGAGAAAAAAGGGGAAAAAGGAATGAACACAGTCTCCAAGAAATGTGGGACTATGTGAAAAGACATAATCTACGTTTGATAGGCGTACCTGAATGCGACGAAGAGAATGAATCCAAGCTGGAAAACACTCTACAGGATATTATGCAGGAAAACTTCCCCAACCTAGCAAGGCAGGCCAATATTCAAATCCAGGATATACAGGGAACACCACAAAGATACTCGTCAAGAAGAGCAACCCCAAGGCACATAATCGTCAGATTCAACAGGGTTGAAATGAAGGAGAAAATGCTAAGGGCAGCCAGAGAGAAAGTTCAGGTTACCCACAAAGGGAAGCCCATCAGACTCACAGCAGATCTCTCAGCAGAAGCCCTACAAGCCAGAAGAGAGTGGGGGCCAATATTCAACATCCTTAAAGAAAAGAACTTCCAACCCAGAATCTCACATCCAGCCAAACTAAACTTCATAAGTGAAGGAAAAATAAAATCCTTTGCGAACAAGCAAGTACTCAGAGATTTTGTCACCACCAGGCCTGCTTTACAAGAGCTCCTGAAAGAGGCTCTACACATATAAAGGAACAACCAGTACCAGCCACTCCAAAAACATGCCAAATGGTAAAGAGTATCAACACAATGAAGAATCTGCATCAACTAATGGGCAAAGCAACCAGCTAGTACCAAAATGGCAGTATCAAATTCACACATAACAATATTAACCCTAAATGTAAATGGAAATGGACTAAATGCCCCAATCAAAAGACACAGACTGACAAATTGGATAAAAAGACAAAACCCATCGGTGTGCTGTACCCAGGAAACCCATCTCACATGCAAGGATACACAAAGGCTCAAAATAAAGGGATGGAGGAAG
>NW_016107499.1:2767437-2787888 GCF_001604975.1 Cebus imitator | reverse complement strand
CAACTTCTGCACAGCAAAAGAAACAGTCATTAGAGTGAATCGGCAACCAACAGAATGGGAAAAAATTTTTGCAGTTTACCCATCTGACAAAGGGCTGATATCCAGAATTTACCAAGAACTAAAACAGATTTACAAGAAAAAAAACAAACATGCCCATTCAAAAGTGGGCAAAGTATATGAACAGATACTTTACAAAAGAAGACATACATGAGGCCAAGAAGCATATGAAAAAACGCTCATCATCACTGGTCATCAGAGGAATGCAAATCAAAACTACATTGAGAAACCATCTCACACCAGTTAGAATGGCGATCATTAAAAAATCTAGAGACAACAGATGCTGGAGAGGATGTGGAGAAATAGGAACACTTTTACACTGTTGGTGGGAGTGTAAATTAGTTCAACCATTGTGGAAGACAGTGTGGCGATTCCTCAAGGACCTAGAAATAGAAATTCCATTTGTCCCAGCAATCCCATTACTAGGTATATATCCAAAGAATTATAAATCGTTCTACGATAAGGACACATGCACACAAATGTTCATTGCAGCACAGTTTACAATAGCAAAGACCTGGAACCAACCCAAATGCCCATCGATCATAGACTGGACAGGAAAAAAGAGGTACATATACACCATGGAATATTATGCAGCCATCAAAAACGATGAATTTGGGTCCTTTGTGGGGACATGGATGAACCTGGAAACCATCATTCTCAGCAAACTGATACAGGAGCAGAAGATCAAACACCGCATGTTCTCACTCATAGGCGGGTGTTGAACGATGAGAGCACATGGACAAAGGGAGGGGAGCACTACACACTGGGGGCTGTTGGGGGGAAATAGGTGAGGGACAGTGGGGAGTGGGGAGTTGGGGAGAGAGAGCATGGGGAGAAATGCCAGATATAGGTGATGGGGAGGAAGGCAGCAAATCACAATGCCACGTGTGTACCGATGCAACAATCTTGCATGTTCTTCACATGTACCCCAAAACCTAAAATGCAATAAAATAAATTTAAAAATAAAGAAGAAAGAAAGCAGTATTTTTGGTGAGGTAGAAAAATATTACAGATTTAAAAAAAAAAGTATTTACACTTGGCAAAAGTAAATGCAATCTCATGACACATCTGCTTTTTTTGTTTTCTCCTCCAACCTTTATTTTAGGTCCAGGGTGTTCACGTGCACGTTTGTCACGTGGGTAAATTGCATGTCATAGGGGTTTGGTATACAGATTATTTCATTACCCAGGTGTGAGCACAGTATCAAATAGGCAGCTTTTCAGTCATCATGCTCCCCTCTTCCTCTACCCTTAAGATGTATCTGGGGTATATTGTTCCCTTCTTAGTGTCCATGGGTACTCAATGTTTAGCACTCATTTATAAATGAGAACATGTGGTGTTTGTTTTTCTGTTCCTGCATTAATTCCCTAAGAATGATGTCCTCCAGCATTCATGTTGCTGCCAAGGACATGATTTTTAATTCTTCTTGTTTGCCTAGTATTCCGTGGTGTATATGTACCACATCTTCTTTACCCAGTCTACCACTGATGTGCATCTAGGTTGATTCCATGTCTTTGATACTGTGAATAATGCTGTAATAAATGTATGCATGCATATGTCTTTTTGGTAGAATAATTTACATTTTTTGGGTATACATGCCACAGTAATAGGATTGATAGGCGGATATTAGTTCTGTTTTAAGTTCTTTGGTAAATCTCCAAGCTGCTTCCACATCTGCTTTTGTTTCTCAATAAAATTCTTAAAAATATATAATTCATGATATAAAAGCTATAAGAAAGTTAATGAGATAATGACAAAATACTTATGATGCAGGAAAAGGTAAACAGTTCATGAAAACTGAAATAGAAAATTAAAACACTATTTGAAGTAGTAAATAGCAAAAGTGTCCAAGCGAATACATGTAAAATAAACAGAATTATGTTATCGAAATAAAAATATTTTATTTTATAAGTGTACACTTTCAAACATCCTTAGATTTATAGCACCCAACAAACACTAGTATTCCCATTAAAAATGACCACTAAATTACTGCATTTACCAATTCTGGATATTTTATGTAAGTGATATCATAAAATATATATGCCTTCCATGTCTCACTTTTTTAAGTTAATGTCATTTGTTCACGGTTCAAACATACAAATATAATTGATGTTAACATTTCTTAAGTTTCAGTGATGAGTTGTTTTCATCTTAAAATATTAATTTAGAAGAAATGAGTATGACTTTTAAAATCCCAAGTATAAAATTTAAACACTTCATTGGGTAGATATTATTTGTAATATGTTAGATATTTCATGTAAACAGAAATTCTAGTTTTAAATAGCAAATTACACATGTAAAATGCATTAATAGCTGGTATGTAAAATCCCAGAGAATGATAAAATGGAGGAATAAATATGAATTTTAATATACCTTTAGCTTTCAAAGGGAAAGGTATTTGTTACTGTCACTGAAATAATCTATTATGTTAACAATTGAAAAAAATGTTAAAAGTTGTTTTCTTTTTAGATGAAACATTGGGGAACCTATTTCTCTCTATATTACTGCATTGATTATTGACATATATCTCTATAGAAAAAATAAATGGTAAAACAGAAAAAAGGAATAAAAAACAGAAAGCCAGGAAACATTAAAAATTTAACTGGAAAAGATAAAATTTTTCAACAATATCAATAAACTGTTTCCATTTAAAAAATAGTGTTTGGGTAAAAACAAAACAAACAAAAGCAAAAAGCATCACAACAAAATAGAACCTTTAACCAAAAATTATTTACCATAATTTTATGGATGTTCAAATGGAACGCCAGTTTCAGTGAATCAAAAACTTAACTCATAATTACCTTCCAAAGTATGCTCATTTCTCTGTCTGAGTTAGAGTGGCAACAGCTTGTTAATAGTAACTAACAATTTGTTAGATTCATCCTTGATGTTATCTTACTACGTACTCCCAAGTCAATAAATCACAAAATCTTCCTGAAGTCAATAAATCACAAAGTCTTCCTGAAGATATCTCAAAAATCTAAAGATCTCCTTTTTCTATAACCACGTTTCTGAAATATAGGCTATCCTCATCACTCACCTGGAATACCACAGAGTGTCATGATTAGTCTCTTCATTTTTTGGCTTGTTCCATTTTAATCATTTTACCAAAGGAACTCTAGTAGAATTTAATCAAATCTAATAACTTAGCTTATAGTAAGCCATAATGCTAGTTTCTTAATGATTTTATGTTGGTTCATAGTGTTAACATAAGTTGAAACAATTTGTAAAACCTTGGATTTGCTTGCATTTTCTGCCATGCATCACAACAGTGCCCCACAAACACACGTACCTCTGCACATACTCTTCTTTCCTCCCTCCCTTTCTCTTTATTCTTGCATCATGCTGAACTTCTGAGTCATCACATATGCAGGTCCCCTCTGGGTCATCACATATAATATTCCTTCTTCTTTATTTTTATTCATAATTATTATGGGTATATAGTTGTATACATGTATGGGGCACACATGATGTTTTGACAGGCATAGAGTGTGTAGTGACCAAATGGGTAATAGGGTCATTTGTCACCTTAAGCATTTATCTTTTTGTGTGTGTGTGTGCTTAAGAACATTCTAATTTCACTCCTTTAGTTATTTTTAAAACATACAATAAATCACTAACTATTGTCACCCAGTTGTGCTACCAATTTACTAGATCTTATTTATTCTATCTAACTGTATTTTTGTACTTATTAACCATCCTCATTTTACCCTCCTGCTATCTTTTTTAAAGTATTCCAGATTCACCTAAATTCTCTTTATTTTCTACCTCTAAAGTTACCGACTCACTGATACAAACACTAAGCCACTTTTCTTTCTACTAAATGCCATTTAAATCCCTAGATCACAGCATATATCTTTCTTTATGTATATTCTTGGACACAACTTATGTAATTATGAAGGTCAGAGACACTTGTCTCTATGCTATGTATCATTGGATCACCTCAAGGGTTTGAGCAGTGTTTTGCATACTGGTCATACGGTAAATGTTAATCAAAATTATATCTCACTTCCATAATTCTTTCAGTCAATTTTCACTATTTATAAATAATTAGCACTTCAAATCCTTTCCTTTATCTTCAAAACCAAGGTGTCTCTCATTACCCCAAAAACTCTTAGTAAGTAACATTCCATCTTACTTCATGTGAAATTAAATAAATATATCTCAGCTTCTAACACACGAATTATTCTCTTACTTGGTCCTATAACAACACAGGTGCTTCTGCTTAATCTCTTCTCCCACGCTTGGCATTACTTGTCATTCCAGCTTCTCAGACCTGATCTTAATTTATTTTAATTTTTCTCACTAATATTCCAGTCCTCTTTTTGCCCTTCACAACCATAATTTCAGTGAAATAACACATTTCTTTCTGCCAATTATACATCTTATTTTGATATTAGTCTCCCTCTAGCACCTGTTATCTTTCCTTTTCCTGAAAAAATAGAAATTACCACTTGCACACATGCTCTCTAATTCTATGGGTTTATTTTTTATTCAACCTTTTGCATGTTTAATTGCTAAATTTGCAATGAGGTTCTGTAAATAAAATCTAGTGGATAATTTTCTTAGTCTCTACCCCTAATTTGTAGGTACTTGTTATATTGATCATTGATCTTTCTTTGCTGAAATATTTTCTACCAAATTTCTGTGTAAATACATTTATTCTTTTCCTCTGAAATTTCTAATTATCCTTACTATGTACTGAATTTCTCTTCTTCTCATCTTAAAAAACTTAAGGTACTTTCCTAGTTGGATATCTTTTCTTCTCATTCTAAACACTAACCTTGGTGAATATGCTCAATTCCCATGGCTTTCATTTTACTGTCTTCATGCTGACAAGTTGCCAAGTTGATATCTCTACAACAGATCCCAAAGGAGATTCTATTTTTTTCATATTTTTTTTTTGTTTTGGAAGATTCTACTTTTAAACGTTTCTTTATCTAACCATTTCTCTCATCTTGCAGCTTCCAATTGCATTACTGACTCATACTAACCCCCTTAACAGTGTGCTACCTCAATATTCTTCCAAACTAGTTTTAATTGCATAGATAAAATTAATTTATTTCGCTTACTAGTTTAGAACTGTAAAGGGAAATGATATCTATTAATAATATATTGAAATATACAAACATATTAAGAGAAATGAAAACATAAGTATCAGGGTAACCTATTTTTCCTATTTCTACTTCTCTTATATTTGGAATTTGGCCATCATGAAATTGTTGCTTGCTAAGCATAATATTTTTGAAAATATTTAATAGAACTGTGTAATTTAATGCATTTCTGAAAAATGTAAAATCTTTCACAGGATATAGTCTGTTTTAAAGCAAGAAAAAATATCAAAGTTATATGCTAGTTATAATCTTCCAAACATGAACTTTGTGTTCCATTTTCCTAGCAATCTAATCTGCATCAACCATTTGTTTCTAATTACAAGCAATCTATTCATTTGTAAGCAGGACTCATGAGCATTATTAAGGATTTTCATCATATTGGTAAGTATCTCATTTCTGCTTATGGTCAGAGCAATTTCAATTAGGGTGTTCTAGACATAAAACAGGACAAGTTCTCATGGGTGCCCATTCAAAATATGTCCCTTTGTTTAACAGTAGGAATATATCACTGTAAACACTGTAGTCAGTTGTTGTGATACTATGATTGTTATTACTGTGATAGCTCCAAAATGTGTGTCTTCCATGTGGAATCTGATAATAAAAGCCCTTTAAATTCTAGACACTATGAATTTTAAAACACTTATAAAATTTCAAATATAAAATTAAATATTATGTTAAACAATGATATTAACAAGAATGAGAAAGGATTATTGTCAAAAATCCTGATAAAAAACATGATGTTTGAACATCTGAATAAGGAAGCAGAGGCTCAGAGGAATGGGAAAGAAGAGGTGAGTTATTAGTATTAAAACAAAGTTTACAAATATGATACAATAGGAAGTTAGCCTGTAACGCAAGGTATAGTTTCATTTTCAAGTTGTAAAATTTAGGAAATTACATCCCTAATAGAATATATTTGCATAAATTAATAAAGGAAATTGACAAATAGGAGTACATCTATTTTTGTAGAAATGTTCATTATTATAAAAATCGCTATGGAAATTCGCTTTCCTTTGACAAAGTTAAAAAAAAATCCATATCCTGTGAGCTGTTCCAGGAATAAAGAAGCCTTTCAGCATGGAGTGGTTATCTCAACACACACAGCTGATAGCCCTGATACTGCTGAAAAGCTAGTGCTGGGAAAAAAAAAAAAAAAATTGTGGTGATATTGAAGCTTCAACACCACTGGCAAATAGAAGCCAATTTTGTGAAAATGCACTAGGAGAAAAGATTCCACATAGTGAGCAGGGAATGTATTACCTTCACACAACTACATTTTATAGAGAAAACATAGAAAGCTATAGTACATTGTCGTTCTTTTGTTCCATCTCTGGCTCCTAGACATCTACATTGAGTTATACCTTTAACAAATTTACCAAATTATCATTTGATTATTCTGACAATAAATATTGTTTTGCTACTCCTTTTGTGATTCACCCACAAACAACGCAGGATTCCTTGTTGCTGATTAATGGCACACATTCTTATTAAGAGTTCTGAAGGAAGGATTATAAAAGAATGTCAAATGATTCATCTTCACAGTATCAGCCAGCTGTCTGTCACTTATGTTCAGGGACACTATTTTTATCTCCTAACATTTGAAACTTTTAAACGACAGCTGAAATTTTGTTCTCAAGTGTGTAAAAACATCTTTAAAAATGAGTTGTCATGTATTATTATCTATTTCTTCTCTGTGGCCATTTGAATAAACCCATCGATATTTATTGAGCAAATATTATCAGACTAGTTCCAACCTAGAAGTCTTTAGATTCATAAGAAACATAATATCATGTCCTTGATTTTCAAAATTAAGTTTCATCTCAAGGACAACATGGGTCACCAAGCAATAGAACATGAGTACTAAGCATTAAAATGATTAAAATAAATATATCTAAGAATACAGTAGAGAAAAAGCAATAAAGTCTGGAATAATTAAGTTGAAAAGGTCAGGGGCAGAGGGAAATGTGAGCATGAACTTGAAAAATGGTTATAATTTAGAGGTGAATGTGTCCTGTGGGTTGATATTTTAGGTTGGGGGAACATGAAAATCAAGGTGATTAGCATAAACTCAAATAATAATTAGCTATTTATTGCAAAAATATATGTAAAAGCTCCAAGACACAATACAAGGGAGAAGTACAGGTCCTGTGTACTAACAACATACAAGAAAAATGTTTTAGTGTCATGAATGAATTAAAATTCAGTAAACAAAATGGACTATAAAAAACAACATTGAGGAACTAACACAGAATGGGGAAGAAAATAAAATCTTCCAGTAGTATAAGAAAAAATATGTTTTACTGGATGACTATATATGGTGTCAGTTTCATGCAGTAAACACAATTACAAAGGTAAAAGGCTATGCCAATGTGTGAGAGATGAAGGTCATCAGAAAGGCAAAATTGGATCTCAGAACATTAAGGGTGCTGTGGGAATGAAGTACATAGTAAAGGGTAAGCGCTAGTGACCAGGTGATAAAATCATTTAATGTAATTCTAAAGTATTTCAATTTTACTTTTATTACACTTGAGAGTCCTTGAAGGATTTTTATGAGAGGAGTGATATTTTCATTTTGAAGATGAATAATTCTTTTTTATTTGCCACTGTATTCTGAATATTCTTTTCCTATACTCTTTTTATGCATGATCTCAAGGAAATATGAATATCGAATTAGCATTATTAAATTATTCTTCAATTATGACTGCAGACATTGTTAGTGTACAAAGTGAGTAGGAAAGAGGAATCTTATCTTCTTTGGAAAGCTAACAACCAATTAGAGGATATAACTGATGTGAATACAGCACTGAAGAATGTTTAAGATAGGTTAAAGATGCCTTTTTTTTTGGAGATTGTGAAATAAAAGTGTAAAGAATGGTATAAAGGAAAGTGAAGACAAACATTTACAATAGCAATTTCTTCATGAATTGTGTAGAGCTTGCCCAGCTCAGAAATTCACTCTTTTTTTTTTTTTTAATCTTTTATTTTTTAATATATCATGCTGCTTTACTTCCATCTCAAATGTCTTGACAAACACAGGCTTATTAACCTTGTGTCTTAATAAACAGACTTGTTGACCCCATTAGCCTTTTCCTGGACTATTCACTCTTAAGAAAGTTCATTAGCAACTTTATTTGTATAATTATTTTTTACTGTGAGTGAAAACTGTCTTACAAAAACAGTAAGCATTTCTAAATTAATACTGCATTTCCTTTAACAAAAAGATTACTCTAGAAAACAATTTGCACTTAAGGTGGTGCAGGTGCCAGAGTTTTTGTGCTGTTGACAATGATTTACAGAGTTTAAACACATTTTTTGAAACGAAGTTTAGGTTTACTATTAGTATAGCTTTGATATTTCCACAAAAATATTTTATATGTTTTTCAACAGTTCTGACATTGATATTTCAGCCTATAATTTTTCTGAAGTTCTAAGCTATTTATATAAGAAGCTGAGGGGAAAGGTAATAAAAGCAACATAAAAATCACTGCAACAAGGCACCCACTTACTACCCATAATAATGTCAAGAATATCAAATAGACCTGGTGAAACACTTAGGGTACATGTTCATATTGCTTCAGGAAAATGCACAGATTTGTCAAAAGAATACACTAATGCCAATGACATGTAAATTAACACTGGCTTTTCACATCCTTCTACTTAATATCAGGGACAAGAAATTGAATAGAAGGAGTGCAGAAGTCAATATAACTATAGAAGGAGAAGTCAAACATAGAATTTTATGTACACTTGTCCCCTCTGCAAGATGTAGACTGCCAACATTGAACTATATAGGCTAGTCAGCTGTGTAAATAAAAACAAAACGTGCCTTGCTGTGATATTATCTTCACAATTAAGAATACCACTGGCCAGGCATGGTGGCTCACAACTGTAATCATAGCACTTAGGGAGGCCACGGTGGGTGGATCACAAGATCAAGAGATCAAGACCATACTCGTCAACATGGTGAAACCCTGTCTCTTCTAAAAGCACAAAAATTAGCTGGGCATGGTGGCACATACCTGTAGTTCCGGCTACTTGGGAGGCTGAGGCAGAAGAATCGCTTGAACCCAGGAGGCAGAGGTTGCAGTAAGCTGAGATTGCACCACTACACTCCGGCCTGGCAACAGAGCGAGACTCTGTCTCAAAAAAAAAAAAAGAATACCACTATATTGCATTATATTTATTGTCATTCCTTCTTTCTCAACAAAGAAAAGAAAGAAAATGTTTTTGCTGTTACTTATTAAATAATTATTTCTTTAAAATATAACACAGCTGATTGAAAAGCTAGCGATCTCTATGTCAATATGTAAATGCATATTTAGAAATAATACATGATTTATTTATAAGTATTTCCAGATTGTGATATAATCGCCTCTATATTATTCTTAAAGGGTTTTAACAAAACAAGCATTAGTTATTTACAATTTCTAGAAAAACACATCTTGATAAATCTATATTCTTTAATGTTAAATATTAATTTCTATTTGAAATGACTGTGGCAACAAAAATCTTTATGTTTTTGGATAATTAAGAAATTTTCAGGAAACACTTTACTTAAGAAAATCAACTGGTATAAAACTTGCCCACAAATTGGAAAAGCACCTGTACTACATCAAAAAGACATAATTTTAACTATGATATGGACTTAGAGTCTATGATTTCCAGATACTTCAGATGGCATATAAATCTTATTCTTTGTTTCATAGAAACTCGTTTATTCACATTGACCAACACATTTTTCATTTGAGGGTAAACATCTCCCTCTTCTGGAATTTGTATTAAATTCATGAATCCAAAGACTTTATTTAAAAAGCTTAACAATTTCAGTTCACCATGCAGATATATTTAAAAGCTTATCAATAGGTTTTACATACATTAATTGCCCACCATAGCTTCTAAATTCTATGCAATATAGATTGTATTCATTTGACATGTTTTGTCCATTAATTATAATTTTACTCTTTGTTGTAATCTAAGTTTAAGTGAACAATTAAAATAAGCTTTACTAATAATTAGGATTATATCCTAATGAATAGTATGTATTTATTTTTATATCTAGTGTCGTATGTATGACTTTGAATTTCATTCACTTTCATGGTAATCAGTGTGGTTTTCCTTGTTACATTTATTCAGCTAAAGCTCACCCATCAAGTCACAATAAAAATACATATAGAGGTAGTTTGCTAAAGTAAACTTAAAAACAAAATAATCAAAATACCAAGTTTTTTTTTTTTCATTTCCCTACCCAAAATTTCAAAACCTCTGAAATACAGTATGTATAAAATCATGGCTTTGAGATCTACCTTTTTATGTTTTAGAAATTTCTTTTCTTTAACCAAAATCTGCATGTTTTAAAAATAATGAATAGAGCATTTGAAATAAAAATCTGCAAAACCATCCTCAGAAGTCTTAAAAAATGTATTTCTGTTATATAACCATAGACTAACAATTTTGAAAGATTTATGGGGTAATAAAATCCAGAAACAGTTATAATATTTTAAAAATTTTTATCGGAAACAACTTTTGTTGCTCTTATAACTACCATGATGATCTGAATCAAAATCTTACTTTTGATAGAGTAAGAATATATGTATGATTTTATAATTATATACATATATTCTTACTCTATAAAAACTTTGGTATATAATAAACCTGCAAGTAAATCCAAAATGATACAACTGTTTGAATGTTAAAGAAACCATAAAGTATATTTTCTATTGACCAAATAGATGGGAAAGAAGACATGACTAGATATCTAGTCAAGTTATGTTGTTTGGAAATTTGTTTTGGAAACATGTTAACAAATTATTTGTAGTAATTCTTACTGCTCCTTTTGCTGTCACCTGAACCAGCCAATCACTCTTTTTCAACAAAAGGAAAATAACAAAACTAATAAACTACAACTTAGCCATCACATCCTACAGTAAATTGTAATTCCACAATCACAGGAGCAATCATACATAGTAAGTCAGATTGGTTTTTCTCTAAAGTTCTTACTCCAAATCTATTAACCTTACCTACCATTGCGACAATTTTATCAGTAGATATAGATACTGGGTGTCTTTTTATCCTATTTTCTCAGTTTGTGTCACTAGTTTAGCAGATAGCAATGAGATAGCTCCAGCCATCAATGAAGCAAGAGGAAAACTATTTCCTAGTAGAAATGCTTATCTTTGTTCCGAGCTTCTCAACTAATTCCTGAAGAGGTGTAAACTCATCCCTATCAATCAGATTGAGCTCCTAAACAAAGAAAATTAAGGACTTAAGAAAGTATTGAAATGAGCTTCCTCCTAGCTTTCACATCACAGAATCAAAGTGCTGCTGATATACAGGTATACAGTACAGACCCCAAGCAAACACTTAAGAATAAATAGGCTTTCTTACAAAGATTTTGGGAAATGGGACAGTAATCTTAGGAAGAAAATGAGTATCATCAAGCTGATTCAGAACCAAAGTCATCAAAATAATGCATGCATTTTATACCAGTATATTTGATTGGCTTTTAATATTAATATCACCTGCCAAATAACATTTATATTTTAGATATGCAGACACGACTGGACAGCTTGCTTCTGGAGATAATTCTTTAATATTCTGGTAGAAAAAGTCCACACCATTGCACGTGATCCATTCTTTGAAGTCCTCTCCCTCTGGCAATATAACAACTTGTCTTAAATTTCACTTCCTGGTGTTGTCTTTGCATTTTTTAAGAGTTTATAGTGATTAAACCCTTCAGGGATATTCCTCTCTCCTTAAACGTTTTAAAAGAGCTGCTGTTGAGGAGGAAGTTCATCTTATCTCCTCAGAAGGGAGAGGAGGGGCAGACTGTTCTTTTTTTTTTTAATTTTTTAATTTTTTTTATTTTTATTTTTTTAATTGCATTTTAGGTTTTGGGGTACATGTGAAGAACATGCAAGATTGTTGAAATAGGTACACACGTGGCAGTGTGATTTGCTGCCTTCCTCCCCTTCACCTATATCTGGCATTTCTCCCCATGCTATCTCTCCCCAACTCCCCACTCCCCACTGTCCCTCTCCTATTTCCCCCCGACAGACCCCAGTGTGTAGTGCTCCCCTCCCTGTGTCCATGTGTTCTCATTGTTCAACACCCACCTATGAGTGAGAACATGTGGTGTTTGATCTTCTGCTCTTGTGTCAGTTTGCTGAGAATGATGGTTTCCAGGTTCTTAGAGCACCGCAGAAGCTCACATCGCTGTGGCAGGCCAGGTCTCACCAAACACAGGCCCCCACAACAACTGTTTCAGTACTGAGTGGTGAAGTTAAATATTAAAAGCCAGTGCCTTTATACAAAGGCTCGAATGAAACAAAAGCCCACCAAGAGTTTTGCCTAGGCCTTTCCTGAGTCTTACCGCATGACAAAATAATGAAGAAATTCTTATGGAATGAATAATATTTATGAATAAACAACTTTTGCTGGGGGTCTGAAGAAACTCCCCAGGCCTCCACAAACAAGTTTATTGGAGGCCTGCAGGAACTCCCCAAATGATTTAGCAGGTGATAAGATGAGGGTAATCACCCCAGCACCTGGACCCATTTAGATTAAGTAAATTTACTGAGGCTGCAGAGGATGGTCTTTATACTCAGACCTTAGTTATAGATTAAAAGAAGTTAATCACTTATGTCTTTAGATGAATGCACACTTACATGTGGACATATAGCTTAGAAGGTATATAAGCTCTGGAAAATCTTTATCTTGAGCTGGTCTGGAGATAATTTCCAGGCCTTCTCCCTGTAACTGGTTACAGAAATAAAAACTCTCTTCCTCTCCAATTCATCTGCATCTCATTACTGAGCCACAAGAAATAGCAGTCCGACCCTCAGTTTGGTCCAGGAACATAGGCCACTTATCTAAGCTGGGGTCCAGCAGGTGGAGGGTGCTGTGGCTGCCACCTCACCTCACCAACTACAAATACAGACTGAGCTGGAATTTATGAGCTTATTGTACGCTCATAGAGAAAGTAATACAACCTATGAGGTTGATTTTCAGAAAGAACTTTATTTAGGTTTTTTTCTTTTCTTTTTTTTTAAGATACAGGTCTCTGTCACCCAGGCTGGAGTGCAATGATGTGATCATAGCACACTCTAGCTCTAAACTTTTGGGCTCCAGGGGTCCTCTAGAGTCACTGAGATTACAGGTCAAGCCACTTTGCACAGCATATTTTCTTTACATTTATTATAGTTTTAGAATCCTACATTCGTGCACATAAAAATATAAAATAACTAACATTGAATAATAACTATTGGAAATTCATTTTTATAAATATGTAATATGTGAGGCTGTAGTTTATGTGTAGTCATCTTTGCATAGTTTATTTGAAGTTAATATACAATGCCAGACTGTATGCCTTTCTCAATAACATCTTTGTTTTATTTTAATTTTATTTAATTAATGTATTTATTTAATTATTTTACTACAAATAATGTTGCCTTGCAAGTTATCTTACAGATATCCTACTATTGATAGGAAAAGGAGACAAACAAATTTCTAGGCAGACAGGGACAGGTCCTGAAGAAACCAACCTTCAAATCCAAGACAGCCTGAAGCCTGAAAAGTGAACTGCCACTTAAGGGTGCAGTCCACAACTGGAGTAAAAACTTCCTCAATGCCTTTTAGCCAACGAAATGATGCTTTTTCCAGTCCCACACATGGTCTAATCAGCACCTCCCCATCCTGAGCCCATAAAAAACCCCAGACTCAGCCTCAAAGTCAGTTACCCAGTTTCAGGCCCCTTCTCACACAGAGCATTACCCACTTCAGGTCACCTCTTGTTGTCCAGAGCTTTTCTGTCACTTAGTAAAATTCTTCTGTGCCTTGCTTACTCTCCAGTGTCTGTGTATGTCATTCTTCTTGGTTGCAGCACAAGAACCCAGAACTCATCAAATGGTGGGTGCAAAAAAGCTGTAACACATTCCTGCTCACCCAGCTATAAGGGTAAAAAGAACTTCTGGGCACCACATGCCCCCCATTCACCTAGCTGTGGATGGCAGGACTGAATGAACCGTGATATAACCCCATTCACCTAAGCTGCAGGTGGCAGGGATGAATGAGAGCCTGTAACACTTCCTGAGGGCTCAGGGCTAAGGACTCCCTAAGCAGAATCTGCAGCACCCCTTGGGGCTAGGTGGTTGCAGGCATATCCAAGTTTTGGGGCACTGCCACTGCATCCCCCTCATCCAGATGCTGGTACCCAATGCAGAAGCTGGTTGCAGCATGCCCAAACCAGCCACAGGCTGAGCACAGAATCTGGGGCAGTAGTGTGAGCCAAGTGAAGCCTGTGTGGGGCTGAGTGGGCAGAGCAAGTCCAGCAGCCCAGGTGAAGCCTGAGAAGAGGCACCTCCAGCCATGGAGACATCCAGCTGGCAAAGTGACACCAAAAGAATCCTGTGTCATTATATGAACTAAATTTAATCCAAGATGAATTCTATCTGTAAAAAATTGTATCTGTTTCTATCATAATTTGTAATGCATAAAAAATCTGCATGTTCAATATCAATGCTGGCACTTTAAATTATAAAATGTTTTAAATTTTATATTCCTGATTTTCTTTGAGGTACTTTTCCTTGATTAATTCTGTATTTCATCACTTCTGTTTATCAAATTGTGTCTCCTATAAACTTTTTTTGTTAAATCATAGGATGCATAAAAGAAAATGCACAAATTATAAGAGAACAGCTTGATGATATTTAGCAAATACAAACTTGTAACCAACACAACATTTAAACATGTTATCTGCATACATGTAATCTTCAAACAGAGACAGTTTGACTTCCTCTCTTCCTATTTGAATACGCTTTATTTCTTTCTCTTGCCTGATTACCCTGGTCAGAACTTCCAATACTATGTTGAATAGGAGTGGTGAGAGAGGGCATCCTTGTCTTGTGCCATTTTTCAAAGGGAATGCATCCAGTTTTTGCCCATTCAGTATGATATTGGCTGTGGGTTTATCATAAATAGCTCTTATTATCTTGAGATATGTTCCATCAACACTTAGTTCATTGAGAGTTTTTAGCAGGAAGTGGTGTTGAATTTTATTGAAAACTTTTTCTGCATTTATGAGATAATAATGCGCTTTTTGTCTTTGGTTCTGTTTACATGATGAATTTTCTTTATTGATTTGCATATATTGACCAGCCTTGCATCCCAGGATGAAGCCCAACTTCATCATGGTGGATAAGCTTTTTGATGTGTTTCTGGATTCGGTGTGCCAGTACTTTATTGAGGATTTTTACATCAATGTTCACTAGGGATATTGGCCTGAAATTTTCTTTTCTTGTGTCTCTGCTAGGTTTTAGTATCAAGATGATGCTTGCCTCATAAAATGAGTTAGGGAGGAGTCCCTCTTCTATTGTTTGGAATATTTTCGGAAGGAATGGTACCAGATCCTCTTTGTACCTCTGGTAGAATTCAACTGTGACTCCATCCGGTCTTGGTCTTTTTTTTTGGTTGATAGCTATTTATTACTGTCTCAATTTCAGAAATTGTTATTTGTCTATTTAGGGATTTAACTTCTTCCTGGTTTACTATTAAGCAAATTCAGTAAAATTCAGGATGCAAAATCAATGTGCAAAAATCACAAGCATTCCTATATACCAATAATAGACAGACAGCCAAATCATGAGTGAGCTCCCATTCACAATTGCTACAAAGAGAATAAAATACCTAGACCTAGGAATAAAACTTACAAGGGATGTGAAAGACCTCTTCAAGGAGAACTACAAACCACTGCTCAAGGAAATAAGAGAGGACACAAACAAATGGGAAAACATTCTATGCTAATGGATAGGAAGAATCAATATCATTAAAATGATCATACTGCCCAAAGTAATTTATAGATGCCATCCCCATCATCTATAATGCTGCCCTCATCAACTTACCATTGCCTTTCTTCACAGAATTTAAAAAAACTAATTGAAATTTCAAATGGAATCAGAAAAGAGCCTGTATAGCCAGGACAATCCTAAACAAAAAGAACAAAGCTGGAAGCACCACATTACCTGACTTCAAGCTATACTACAAGGCTACAGTAACCAAAATAGCATGGTACTGGTACCAAAACAGATATGTAGACCAATGGTACAGGACAGAGACCTCAGAAATAACACCACATGTCTGCATCCATCTGATCTTTGACAAACCTGACAAAAACAAGCAATGGGGTAAGGATTCTCTAATTAGTGGTGTTTGGAAAACTGGTTAACCATATGCAGAATAGTGAAACTGGACCCCTATTTTACACCTTATACAAAAATTAATTCAAGATGGATCAAAGACTTAATATAAGATATAAAACCGTAAAAACCCATATATACCCAAAGGATTATAAATCATTCTGCTATAAAGACACATGCGCATTTATGTTTATTGCATCACTATTCACAATAGCAAGGACTTGAAACCAACTCAAATGCTCATCAATGATAGACTGGATAAAGAAAATGTGGCACATATACACCACGGAATACTATGCAGCCATAAGAATGGATGAGTTCATGTCCTTTATAGGTACTTGGATGAAGGTAGAAACCATCATTCTCAGCAAATTAACATACGAACAGAAAACCAAACACCACATGTTCCCGCTCATAAGTGGGAGTTGAACAATGAGAACACATGGAAACAGGGAGGGGAACATCATACACTGGGGTCGGTCTGGGCTGGTGGAGTAGGGGAGGGATAGCATTAGGAGAAATACCTAATGTAGATGATGGGATGACGGGTGAAGCAAATCACCATGGCACATGTATACCTCTGTAACAAACCTCCACATTCTGCACATGTATCCTAGAACTTAAAGTACGATAAAGTAGAGACAAAAAGTGCTTAAAAGATCTGGTTAGCTAAAGCAAAACTTCCTCATTCATTACAAGAGGATATTTTTATGTGTTTGTTTTTCAGTATTACCATTGTTAATTTTACAAAAAAAAAAAAAAAAACCCTCTAGCAGCATTCCAAAAGTCCTTGCAATTCCTTCTTCCATTCCTACGCTTTCCTACTTCCTAAAACACGCCCATATGCTTAGTTTAGATTTTCCCTCATTTGAAAGCTATAAAATAGAACAAAGTATTTTTGTGTTGTTTCTTTTATTCCACAGATTCAGGAAAAAATGCATATATTCTGGGATATGCTGTATTCATTTCCGTCGGGTTTGTAAAATCATAGTGTCATAGTTACAGGGACATATAATGTGAGTATATTTTATTTTAGGAGATATAATCATCTTTCCAGAATGGTTGTGCCAAATTTTATACACATAGAAGCATATGTTATTTATTACTAGTTTAAGATGGTTTGTTAAGAAATTTTAAAACTATTATCAATAATTATAAATATGGATTGTATTTCATTAAATATATTATCTGCATTCACTGAAATAAGATTTTCTCTTTTCTTCCATTGATGTGGTGAATCACATTGCCCTTTTCTCCAATTATTAATTGAGAATATAATCAATCCAGAAAACCAGTACAATGAAGAGCTATATAACTTTTACTCATTTTCACCAAAGGTGAAGATTTTGCCACATTTGCTCTGTCTCTGTCTCTGTCTCTCTCTGTTTCTTTCTGTGTGTCTGCTAGTACATTTTCTATGCTGAAACTTACATTGAGCATTGCATACATTTCCATCCCTCCACATTTTGATGACACTGACATTTTTAAACAATAGAGTCCAGTTTTCTTGAACAGACATTATTTTAAGTAAAAAGCACTATTTTATACTTGAAATAAACATACCTTAGTTGCGACAAATTATTCCATATAGGCTCAGTACTCCTCTCTTATCCATAGGGAATACAGTTCCAGGTCCCCAGTGGATGCCTGAAACTCTGTATACTACCAAACCCTACAGATGATATTGTGTTCTGATTTGATGCCTCTGATAGCTTCTAAGTGACTAAGAGGCAGGCAGTATATACAGCATGAAAATATTGGACGAAAGGGATAATTTCTATCCAGGCAGAAGGAGGGGGACAGCAAAAGTTTTTATTACACTACTCAAAATGGTGCATGGTTTAAAATTTAAGATTGTTAATTTCTGGAAGTTTAATATTTCAGACCACAATTGACCACAGGGAAATGAAACCATGAAAAGCAAAACTGTTGAATAATGAGGGCCTACTTTATTCCAGAAATCAGTTACCAATAATCATTTAAAATTATTTTGTCTATGTTTAAAAAAGTGATTTTACAAACCTGTAAAATTACAAATTTGTACTTTTTCTTTCATGTAACATTTTTATCAAGTTTTGATGTCAAAATAATGCTGACATCACCAAAGGAGCTGTAAAATGTCTTTTTTTTCTCTAAAAGAAGATTAAACATATGTAATTTATTCATAGTATATTTGAAGTAAAGCAATGAATAAAGTTATTTGCACCCAGGAGTTTCTTGGTCAATTTTTAAAGTTATACATTCATTTTCTAAGAAATATACATAGGACCAGTCATAATTTATATGCTTTCTTGTATCATTTTCTTTTATCCCCCTAGGAATTTATCCATTTCAACTGAGTTTTTTAAATTACTTAGAATAAAATTATTTGTGTTATCACATCTTTAATGTCTTTAGAATCTTTAGGAATTTCTTCTTTTTTTCATACCTCAGTCATTTATGCCTTTTTAAAAGTTTAATAATCCAAAGGGATTATCAATTTTATTGATCTTTTCAAACAACAAATTACATTTTGTTTTCTTCACATTAAATTATTTTGTAATTTATAATTTTAATTTCTATTCTCTTACTTTATTATTTAAGATTAATATGTGTTTTTTATTCTACCTAGATTCTTGAGATGAATGGTTAGCTCCTTGGTTTTCATCACATTACATTGTAATAAATAAATTAGAGCTATAAATATGTCCAACAATATAACTGGAAACAGTGGAATTTTGAGTTTAGGAAACTATTCCATTTCAGAGAAAGGGTAC
The DNA here is from genome assembly GCF_001604975.1 of Cebus imitator. Classification (NCBI taxonomy): domain Eukaryota; kingdom Metazoa; phylum Chordata; class Mammalia; order Primates; family Cebidae; genus Cebus; species Cebus imitator. The sequence continues at coordinate 2,768,772 of NW_016107499.1, read as the reverse complement.
TAATTATTTATATTATATTAGCATTCCCTCAAATGTAAACATTCCAAATTATAACTTGTCTTATACAGAGCTATATGATAAAATAAATAATTTAAACATTATTAATTTTTGTGGAAAAATATACAATGACATGACCAATTATAATACAATTTATTATAAATGAGTTAAAGACACTCTTCAAATTTGGCTATAATCAAAAGGTATGCTTAATCATCATCGTTTCACAAATTGCCTACCTACTAATGATGACTAAACTGTCAACATTTTCATTAAACTCTATCTGAAATTTTATTCATCATATTAAAAAGTTAGTTTTTTTTCTTTGTGAAATTAACATTTAATGTAAGAGTGAAACGTTGAATTATAAATAACAAGAGTTCTTAACTCCAGATATTTGTTTGTTATTTTTCTTGGGAAAGTACATTACATGAAATAACAGGTAACACTTTTCTCTCTTACTAATTATCTAGTAGAGATGTTTTAAAAAATCATCATATCCTGAAGGACAGCAGAAAGCACAGAAAAAGAGCTGAGCTGCATATTTATAAATTGCCCTTTTTATTATAATAATTGGTTAGATCATTTTTCAAAAGTCCAGTACTTAGGCAGACCTTCAGAAAGCACGTTTTATGTATATTACACCTGATCTTACTCTGCCAAGGTGTATGGCATTCACTTTCTTTATTATTAATATTATTATTATACTTTAAGTTCTGGGGTACATCTGCAGCTCCTACAGGATTGTTACATAGGTATACACATTCCATGGTGGGTTGCAGAAGTTCTAGCCAGAACAATTAGCCAAGAAAAAGAAATAAAGGTATTCAATAAGGAAAAGAAGAAGTCAAATTGTCTTTATTTGCAGACAACATGATTGTATGTTTAGAAAACCCCATCATCTCAGCCCAAAATCTCCTTAAGCTGATAAGCAACTTCAGCAAAGTCTCAGGACACAAAATCAAGGTGCAAAAATCACAAGCATTCCTATACACCAGTAACAGACAAACAGAGAACCAAATCATGAGCAAACTGCCATTCACAATTGCCACAAAGAGAATAAAAGACCTAGGAATTCAGCTAACAAAGGATGTGAAGAACCTCTTTAAGGAGAACTACAAACAACTGCTCAAGGAAATAAGAGAGGAAACAAACATGGAAAAACATTCCATGCTTATGGTTAGGAAGAATTAATATCATGAAAATGGCCATACTCCCCAAATGCTATCCCCATCAAGCTACTATTGACCTTCTTCACAGAACTGGAGAAAACCACCTTAAACTTCATATGGAACCAAAAAAGAGCCTGCATAGCCAAGAGAATCCTAACCAAAAAAA
>NW_016107499.1:2748500-2766927 GCF_001604975.1 Cebus imitator | reverse complement strand
ATCTTAAGTTTCTCACAACTTAATGCTTTCCCAATGACAATGCCTGAAATTTGCGGTGGACACAATTCAAACCAGAGCACCTAGATTTTAATCAAGTTCCTCTACCTCTTCACTTCCCTTCAATTTTTAATATCTATTTGGAGTATATATTAATTCTAAATTGAAGTAACCTAATCCTATAATTCCATGATGTTGCATCAGTGCATTAAATCTTGGAATATGTTTTAAAATATACGCTTTTCTATGGACCTTTATGTATTAATCTTAGTAGGAAATATCATCAGTTTGCTATCTTAAGTTTGTTTCCATCATTAGAATGTAATGTTGTCACAGAGCACCTGACATTTGGGCATTCATTGCGCATGTGCCAAAAAAATGACTGAGCCAGAGAATGAAGAAATGTTACTAGATAATGTATAGATAAATAGTACAGTAGATACTTTAAAATGTTTAAGTAACAGGTTTCTCCTGCATGAGACACACATTCCTAGTGTGTCTTAGGCATTACAAAAATCACTACAGAAGCTCCTCAACTTGCAATGGGCTTAAGTCCTATAAACCATCATAAGTTGAAAATATTTTAATTTGAAATGACTTACTGCACATAACCCACTGAATATCATAGCTTTGTCAAGTCTACCTTAAACATGCTCAAAACACTTACATCAGCCTATAGTTGGACAAGATCCCCTCACGCAAAGCCTATTTTATTATAATGTTAAATATCTCATACAATTAATTGAATACTCTACTGAAAGTGAAAAACGAAAGTTTGTATGAGTGGTCAAAGTATGAGTTCTGCTGAATTCATATTGCTTCAGCATAAACATAATAAAATCAAAATATTCTTAGTTGAACTATTGTTCAGTCCAGGGCCTTATATATTTCTTTCAAATAATCATTAGGCTAGAGAGTTTTTTTGAAAGTGCTTTATAAATTTCTAGAGGTTGCTGTGATACATTTCAACAATAAAACTGAGAATGAAATATTACTCAAAAATATAATTTTGTTACATTCATCTCTTCAATTTTTAAAATTTAAATGGCCAATTTGAAACTTAGAATTATTATTATCCAAAAGAGACACTAAGATTATTAGATAGTGGCTAAAGAGATATATGAAAGAATAGAGATCCTGTGTAATACAGTCTTTGAAACATAAACCTCACAATTGTAGAATTAAATTATGCTTACCATATGGATTATCATTTGTTATAAACCTACACACCACTTACAAACAATCCTACTGTTTTACCAGCATCAGTGAACGCTATGTAGATATATTACAGTCTATTATAGAAAAGTCATATTATGGGTCAATGACAATGCCTGGCAATGGCAGAAGGCAAAGATATTCCTCATTTTCAAATGAATACATGTCCTTATAATAGTAGACATAAAATATGAAAAACATAAGCAGGTAGAAATCGATCTAGTAATGCTCTAATCTTATACATTATTAAAAACTTCCAACATTAGAGGGCACTTTAAAGTACAATTCACAATTCTGAGTAGAAATTCAACATCGGTAACTGCAGTGAATTCATAAAATATTTTAACAATTTGAGTATGTGTTAAGCATTACTCTACAAATCTTTACAATAAAATATAACAAAAATATATTATAAAATTGATTTACTGTCACATCACTGCTAAATCATAGCTTATGGCTGAAAAAATTTCAAATTGAAACCATTTCAATACATTAATTAATGTTCTTATGTCTTTTATCATAATATTGACATATTAATATATCTCTACAATTTAGTGAGCTACTAGGTTAGAACTCATATAGTATGAGATTCTCAAGAAACTTTTATCTATGACTCAGGTAAGATAAGTGAATTTATGCCATTGATTCTATAATGACATATTTCTGTAAACTCTGTGCCTCAAATATTTGATTGTCTGCACACGCAAATCAGACTATGATTTACTGAAGTTTTACTTTCCTTGTCTTTAAGTAGATTTAATATATATAAAATAGAACAAGGACATTTGCCTTATATATTTATGATTGTCAGTTATTGTAGTCTATAACATTTGTAGCAAAGTAAAATGGCTTTGTCTGTCAGAAAAAAGAAAAATGATTTTTGTATTTCAAGGCTGAAAATATGTATTTTATGAGGCAAGGAAAAAGTCCTTTGAAACAGATTGAAAGAGGCTTTAATTTGTAAGGGAAATATGCATTTTATTTTATTTTTATGGTTTGTCACTTTTATACTTAGATGATCAATCCTGATAAAACCAAGAACAGTTTCATACTTCTTGTTGCTTTTATTTCCTCAAGGTCAGAAAAGCCAAATCCCTTTTTATTTATTTATTTATTTTTGTTTTTGAAATAACTATTTTTAAGCAAATGGTCTAGTTAAGAAGGAGAAACTTCCCCTCATGAGAAAAATGGTGAACAAAATAGAAGCTACAAGAAAAAAAATGTCCCTGGTTAAGAATCGAGATTACTGTAATACCCATTCTGCTTGTAGAATGACATATGTAGATGACATCTGCACAAGAAGTCCAACAGGAGTCAAGCTTTGATGCAAAAATTATTGTGCGTCTCCTAAGAGGACATTTGAAAAAAAGATGTATTCTGTTCATTAATTATATTTTTAAAACATGCCATATTTCTATTAAAAATCAATTACCTAGAGATGTGTTAAAAAATTCTACTCTGATGATAGGCCTGCTGCTTTATATATATAATTTTTAATGTAGGCTTTACAAATTTGGAATATTATTTTTTGGTACATTATACATAGAATAGGTAGATCTTTCTACCAACTCTGATTACTATGAAATGTATTAATCAGGGTCCCAGAAGAAATATATGACACACTTAAATAATATAAAAAATGTTTAATTAAAAAGACTACAGTTGATTCCTGAATAATGAGAGTTGGAACTGTATGTGTCCACTAAGTGATATTTTTCAATAAAACTTACACTGAGGGTACCTGCCTCTTTTGTTTCCTCTTCCATATTCTTTACCTCTTCTTTCTCTGCCAACCCTGAGGCTGAAAGATCTACCCCTCCTTTTCCGCCCTCTCAGCCTACACAATGTGTAGACAAGAGTAAAGATCTTTATGGTCCACTTCCACTTAATGAATAGTAAACATATTTTCTCTTCCTTATAATATTTGTAATAACACTTTCTTTTATCTAACTTACTATATTACATGAATAGCATATATAATACGTAGAACATACAAAATAAGTGTTAATTGACTGTTTATATTATGAGTAAGGCTTCTGGTCAACAGTAGGCTATCAGTAGTTAAGCTCTGAGAAGTCAAAACTTATGCTGATTTTTGAGTGTGTGGCGCTCAGTGCTCTGTCACCCATGTTGTTCGTGGGTCAACTATACTTTAAAAGGGGGAACTTTCTACAGTGAATTATCATTGTGCTAGCCTGATATTACCATTTGGTGAACCAGATTCATGATAGGCATCTTCAGAACTATTTTCACTTGGTGTCCCCATGGTCCTGAGTTTAATCTACAAAGGCTTAGAAACAAAGCAGATGAAACTTTTAAATTGTAAAATATTTGGTAAAAGAAGAGAACATAGTCTTTTTGTAAACCTCTAGGAGTCTTTTTTGTGATATTCCTATAAAGCTTGAGGCAGTCTTCATATACATCTTTATCTGCCTCCGGGCATTTCCAGTAGTAGTATCTCTGCTGAGACATAAGGTCAAAATGTCAAGGTAGCTTATATCACAACCTACAACTATTAGAATGCCTTTCTTTTTTTCTAATTACAATTCATAACTGACAGTCATTAATTACCTGGTTAAAGTGTTGAATGAACAGGTCTAAATAAGACTTAACCAAATCAAAGAGAACAAAGAAGAATTTTGAGCTTTTATTTGTAATGAGATCTTCGCCTTGTGTTCCAAAATGTAGCATCTTCTCTCTTGTTTAACACCAAGGGAATTTACAAGTAATATGCCAACATGTGCATGACAAGTGAATCCAAAAACCTGACTGAGATTGAAGCACCTAAATTTCCCAAGACATTTATATATTACAGTGTCATATGCAATTATTGTTACTGATTTCTCATTAGGTCCAATAAATACCATGGTGACATGCAGATAGATCAGTATCATATTCTGTGAAATAATCTGTGTTCCTCCAGATTATGTTATGACAGAATAAGAGAGTTGAGGCTGGAAATCTTACCTAGAGGATACAGTTCATTACAATTTCTACTTTCTATATCAAGAATTGTTAAACTGATACATAGCAAGCTTTTCTTTCCTCCAGTTTCTCATAACATCTTTCTTTTTGAGTAAGCCCTCACTGGCAGGCTAATCAATGTACAGAATTCTACCAAAAGTCAGTTCAAAGTAATTTTGACTTTTACTACTATCATCACAAATTTTGCTGTAGCTACTGCCCACTGATAATTTATAGAGTCACGCTTATATTTTGAGATATGTGATGATCATATCTTAATTCTGGTGCCAAAGGAATTGGTTTTCATTATCTATGGCTACATGAGGAAATACGTAGATATTTAGTTGCTTAAAACAACAAGTATTTATTATCTTATACATGGCAATGACTGGGGCCTCCAGCTGACAGGTATGTGAGTAAATGTGGAAGCAGATCTTTTTGCCCTAGTTAAGCCTTCAGATGACTTCACCCCAAGTCACAAGTGCCTATAAACACAAGAGATGCTTAGCTAGAGCCACCTATGTAAGCCGTAATTGGTTTGGGACCTTCAGAACCTGTATGAGACAAATAAGAAAATGTTTGTTGCTTTGAAATTTGGGGTAATCTATTACACAATAGGTAACTACTGAGCAGGTAAGGACTGGTTCTTTCAATTTGCTGGAAAGTGGGGACAAGTGTGAGTCAAGTATTTTGAGGATGAAAATACTTCAGCCTCATCTGTGTCTGTCCACATGATTTATCTCTTACTTTAGGAGTATAATCCAAATACAGGAAAAAAAAATACAACACATGCTTATCCTCAGCAGCGATTCAAAAGAAAGTCGGAACTCCTCAGAGCAGATACGTGTGAATGAATATTAGTGATATCTATTGTCTCTAACACTTGGGACCTTAAAGTATAGTCCATTAGAGGAATTAAATGTTCTTTTACCTCTATTTGATCAGCATATTAATAAAAAAAATTCTGAAGCAGTCATATGCCATTGTGTGTGTTGAATATCATACAATGCACACAGGTGTTTATAAACGCTCCATTATTTTCTTAACTGACTTATAAATTTATTTCCATGGCTTAATTACTTAACTGAGTTCCACCCCCTCAACATACGCTTATTTCCAAAATGTATTATACCAAAATGCAAATAGTCTGTATCTTAGCATCTAAATATGCAATTACAAAATTTCACACAGGAGATGTCACATATGCTTTAAAGTGTATAAGGAAGAATACCTAGTATGCCAGACTAAGGTTTTTCCTTTCTATCCTAACAAAGATTTGGAAGAAAAGTGAAAGAAGACAAATGAGGCAGAAAATTTTTAGACGAAATTATTTATTTATTTGAACTCATTGACTGACTTAGATTATTTCCCTTTAAATGCTAAATCCTTTTTGATATTGCGTAATAAGCTTTCAGAGATTGACATGCCATTTTCAGATGCTAACCAGAAATAGCTCCTGTCACACTGCATTTCTAAAGTGATTATCCTTTACCCAGCAGTTAGGAACAGGTCTTTATGTTCTAACTGTCTATTTTGTGTGTGTGTAACACTGTTGCATTCAAATATTTGAAAATTTAAGAAAATTAAATCAATAATCTAAGTTAATTAACAACACATTAACTTTGCTGTTTTGACGACTTTTGTCATTAAAGTGACACTTTCAGCATGATACACAATAAATTAGATGAAATAACTCAATTAACATTAATGTCAGCCTCATAAAAGTCATTTCCCATAAAATGAACCCAGATTGTGTATGGAAAAAGGCACACAAAAGAAAAAAAAATGGCCTAGATTTAAATACATTTAAAATTATGATCATCAAAGGTTTTAATAAAATAAAAATAATTCACATTATTACAGAATTAGGTGATCCTATAATTAAATTGCTGTGTTAATTATAGTTTTTTAGCAATGACAAATAGTAGCAACCGTGAATTGTGAACATGTATTATGTGAAGATATTTAAGAATCTGTCATTGTCACCATCATCAGGTAGAAAATGCTAGGCATCATTTTAATTCCAAAAGTACAGGAATAGAGGAAAAACCTGAGATTTAGGAGGAAAAATAGTGATGTTTTACAGTAGAGGGGATACATTATAGAGTCTAATTTGTAAAAGACAAGTATTTGTAACAAATTTTATTTGATATTAAACAAATAGGCCAGGTTCGGTGGTTCATGCCTGCAATCTCAGCACTTTGGGACGCCCAGGCAGGGGGATAAAAAGGTCCGGAGTTTGAGACCAGCCTGAATAACATGGTGAAAACCCGTCTCTACTAAAAATACAAAAATTAGCCAGGCAAGGTGGCCCACACCTGTAATCCCAGCTACTCAGCAGACTGAGGCAGGAGAATCACTTAAGCCCGGGAGGCGGAGGTTGTAGTGACATCATGCCACTGCACTCCAGCCTGGATGACAGAGCGAGACTCCATCTCAAAATAAAAAAATAAAATATAACTGGCTATTCAGAATCCATTTTTAAAGTTCCTCCATCACTCTACTAAAACTTAACTGATAAAATGCAGTTTTCTACTTGGAAACAGTTTCCACAGTATATTTTATCTCAAATACAGAAAACTCTAAAAAGTGAAGTACAGTATCTTTTATCTAGGAGTTAGTTCCGCTATACAATATCTGACCTTGAGTCCTGACTGCTACATTGATACACTTAGAATTATTTAATAAATGAAAACACAGAAAACAAACAAACAAATAAAAAGATAGCCTGTAAAAATATTTTAACACAGCAAAAACATTGGGCCAAAAGTGGAATAACTTTAATTATGAAGAGAGAAAGCAGAGTGTATACATTGAAAAGAAATATTTTACTTCAAGAGCTATCTTCTCATAAATACTTTTTGCAGAGCTATTGTGAAATCAGTACTGTATGTAGGCTTTGATCTTATCACAGAGAATCAAATACTCCTTAATAAAACTTTACAGGAAGAGTCCTAAAATTGTTATTTGTTTAAAAAAAAAACCCTAAATTATAGTATACTTTATTACTGTAATAAAGTATATAGAAGATTCATATCAACTAAGAGTTTAGATTTTTGTAACACCAATATAGAGAATCTTGCATCAAAAGATAAGCCCTATTATGTTTTTTAAAAAGCACAAACACCTAACTCCTCAGAAATCTGTTATATATGTCCTATATTTATGTTACTTCTGTGATATGGATTATCCAAGAATCTCACCAGCATAAAGGAGATTCATACATTAAAATAAATTACAATATTATATCACCTGCTACTTGTAGCACTTAAAGAAAATCCACATACCATATTATTTATTAAGTAATTATATTTGAGATGACTAAGGGAAAATAAATATGCTTCACTCTTGTAACATGCAATTACCTCATTTTTCCATCATAAGTATTCTTTGTCTATGTTAAAAAATGAAAAAATTAATGTCTAAAAATATAAAAATGAGTGGGATATTCCTTTTTATCTTTTTCATCTTGCACCAAATAATGTTTTTTTCATTTTTCCTCTTGCGTTTCCACTATAACTCTCTTGGTGTATGTTCTCCTGTAAGATTAAACACGAGGTCTCTAGACTGTAAACCATTGGCATAAATCAGGAGAGTAGGAAGGGAGATGGATCTGTGTGTGGTGAGGGAGCAGAACAATAGTGGAATTTTGGGTGGATGTGACATTAACTGTCAATATATTCAGTTATTCAATAATTATGTTTTAACTGCCTGCTATATGCTAAGCTCTCTACTAGGAACCACGGGTCATGAGAGAGGAAGCAGAGAATAATGATTGCCTTTCTATATCTTACTTTCCAATAGCTTTGATAAAAGAGAATCACTCCAGTTTGTGTAGAGAACAGAGTGAAGGAGGGCAGGAATGAAGCTGGGAGACTTGTCAGGCAGTTGTTAGCAAACCCCTAATAGGTAAGTTGTTCTTCAAACATTTACTTTACCTACTGAGAAACAAAAACTTTTATTTTTTCTACTTATTTATAAGATGGGGGAATTTAAGCCATGCTTATCTGCTAGTGGAAATTATCAAAAGGCAAGAAAGACTGAGGATGCAGACGGAACTGAGCATAAATGGAGAAACAAGGGCTTTTGAGATGAATGGAAATCACATAATGCAGAAAGTTAGGTCACATCTCCTATTGTAATAGAAAGAAAGATAGAACCATCGGGCTGGGTGCAAATGAGTTTATAGATGTTTCTATGGAAGATGAGATCTTTAAGTTATATTTACCTAGTGGAGCATAATTTTAAAAATCACCAACTGTGGTTGAGTCAAATAAAAAGGACACAGGGGCAAGATGAGGCAGAGATTGTCACCCTAGAGTGTTAGAAATAATTTACTTGGAAAATGTGGTGACATTTTTGAGTATTTTTAAAACATGTAAATTTTGTGGTTGATAGCTTAATATTTAAATAGTTTGGCAAGTTCTGTAACTTTTCTCTACCACTAGTTAATTGCCAAGATAAAAGTTCAGAAAACAAACAAACAGGAAAAAATAAATTAGGCAGAATCACAGCTGAAATTTTATGAGATGAACAGAAAAGAACAAAGAGAGTAAAACTGTGCTTTGAGGAAAGTGACTATAATAATTGACTCTGCAGACCAGGTGGGTAATATCTATTGTGGTGAGGGTTCCCACATAGTAAGAACTAAATCATAGGAGTGGGTAGTAACAAGATTGAAGTTGGAAATGAAGATTTCAGACGGAATGCTGTCACTTGTGATAACAAAATGTGGTACGGGTGTACTATGTCAAGTATCCTTAGTAGTGCCTCATCAGGCTTGCAGTGTTTTAATTTTTATTGCTATACATTAAAAAAAATTATAAGCAAACTAATGCAAATGAAATAAAAATTGCTTTAGTATCCTGGGAAAAAGAATCAACTTGCTCCTTGAGAAGGCTTTCTGCCTTTAGCAGTCCTTCTCCATTTGCCAGGAACTGCCTATATGTGCCACACATTTCTTTCTTAGTTTTGCCAGGGGCCTCATGCCTGAGCAGCAGAATCCTGGTGAAATTTCTTTTACTTTCATCTTCTCTCTCACTCCCTCTCTCTCTATATATATCTCTCTCTATATATAGATATCCTGAATCACAAAAATACTGTTGGTAGATTTCTTTATTCAAAAAGACTAAATATAGTTTAGGAAGGGTCTTTAACTTCCATCCAACTTCAGTCCCCATTGTTCACACTGTGAAGATATCAACATTTACTATTTCTTCTCACTTCAAGAGACAAAACAGTTATAACAAGTCTGTTCCTGTAGTTTGGATGCAGGATTAGCTTATCTGTTTAAGTGATTATATTTGCTTGCCTTAGGTTCTGAAGCATTTTTGGTTGTTGTTTTATAAGAAACAGTCAAACTATGTCCAAATGTTTTTACTGTTTCACAAATTCACTTGAAAATTTTGAGTGTCCCATATTCTTACTGACACTTGCTATCTCTGGTCCTTTTTCTTTTTCTTTTTTTACTTTACAAAAATGGCTGACTCATTTTGGCTTAATTTGTATTTCCATTGTGACTAAAGGTGTTAAGCATCTTTCAGGTGGTCATTTACCATTTCTGTAACATCTGGGAATTGTACATGCAAATATTTGCTCCCAAATTTTAATTGTCTACTTGTTTTCCCTCTGAAATTTAAGAGATTTTTTATAGGCTCTGATTACAACAATTTTATTAAGTATATTTACTGAAATATTTCCTCCTATTCTTTGTTTTCTTGCCAGCTATCATCTGTAATGATGTATTTTGAAGAGAATTTCTAAATTAGCATGATGCACAAATTAATTTATTATTTTTATTTTACTGTCATACTTTTTGTGTCCTATCTAATAAGTTATTCCCAAACTTCTATCAAATATTTTTTTATTTCCTTTTAAGGCTTTTATATAATTTCAACTATTTTTTTCCAGGTCCAAAATACACTTTCAGTTATTATTTATGTATGATACTAACTTATAAATATATTTTTAAATCTGGTTATCCAGTGGTTCAAGCAGGAGTTTTGAATTGCCAGATGAAAACTGCTAGAATTACTTCTGCCTAAGAGAAGAGTAAACTCAAAGCAATACTGCACTCCTGGAGGACTGCAGAGATTAGTGCCACCATCAAGAACTGAAAAGTTACAGAGATGGTGATTGCCCCCACGTCTCCTTTAACTCAGCTATTTGGTCTGTGAAGAAAAATGATGGGTCTCAGGGAATGACAGTGGGTTATTATAAACTCGGCCAACTGCAGCTACTGTTCCAGGAGTGGCTCCATTGTTTGAACAAATTAGCATGTCAACTGGCACCGTTAGGCAGCTATTAAACTAGGAGATTTTTTTTTTCATAATATCTGTCAAATAAAACCACAATAAGCTGCATTTTCTGGCTATGTCAGCCATACACCTTGACTGTCCAAGCTCAAGATTATATCTCTTCTTCCACCATTACTACAATTTCATCTGCAAAGATCTTGACCAAACTCCCTTCTATAAGCCAATCCTTTAGTTTGTATATTGATGTTATGCCTATTGGACTGAGTGAGCAAGAAGTAGCAATTTCTATAGATATATTGGGAAGAAATCTATATGTCAGAGGACGTAATATCAATGTGACAAAAATTCATGGAACTTCCTTAATGAAATTTTTAGAGGTAAAGTGATGCAGGGTATGTTGAGATAGCCCTTGTAAGGTGAAATACTAGCTATTGCATCTAGCACCTCCTACGACCAGAAAAACATGGTACAGCATCTACCGATCCAATTTGAATTTCAGAGCAACATGTTCTTCATCAGGATGTGCTCGTCTGGCTCATTTAACAAGTGACGTAAAAAGCTGTTCATTTTGAGTAATCCTCAGAGAGACAGGTCTGCAAAAGTTCAGGCTGCCATGCAAGGTGCTGTAACACTTGGGCCACAGGATACAGCGGATCTGATGGTGTTTGATGTGTCAGTGATAGAAAGTGGTGTTGTTTAGAACCCTTGTCATATCCCAATATTTGAATCACAGCACATATCCTTAGGATTTTGACAAAGCCATGCCACCTTCTGTGGATAAATATTTTCCTTTGGAGAAAATAGTTTTGTCTTGCTACTGAGCCTTATTAGAGAGAGAATACTTAACCATGGGCCACCAAGCCCTTGTGCAGACTGAGTTTCCCATTATGGACCAGAAATTGTTTTATCTCCCAAGCTATAAAGTGGGGAGTGTACAACAGCACTCTGTTATCAAATGGAAGTACTATATACAAGATATACAAGATCAGGTTTGAGCAGACCCTGATGGAACTGTAATAACCTACCCTAGGCTAGCATCACTGACTCCACCTGGGTGATTCCGTAAATGCCAATCTGGCTTCCCCCTCCCTACCACAGCCCCTTTGGGCGCATAACTGGGTCATTCTGCACTTAGAAGCATTGAAACTACTGTTCTTAACACTTGTAACCATTGTAACCACATCCTGCTTGGCATACGTCCCCCCTGCTATTGTAAGAAAAAAGTTTCCCTTTGATCATGTGTAGAAGGAGCCTGATAGCCCCCCTTCTTGGTAATTGTATGGAAACCACCTGTGCCCATAGCCCCTTCCTCTAACCTGCTTTTCTGCTTCTGTAAAATTCCACTTCAGCTAGGTACCACCTCCCCTACCTAAATCAAGGTATAAAAGAGAATCAAGCCTCTTTCTTGGGGTGGAGAGAACTTTGAACATTGGCCATCTCTTGGTCGCTGGCTAATAAAAAGACTCTTAATTTGGAGCTCAATGTGTGGTCCATTCCTTCTAACTTACTCCCTTGTTACAGAACAATACATGAAAACATGACCTCAATACCAATGGCCCCTATGACTACTACATTACCTTTGCTTCCCCAAGCTATATTTATAGCCTTATGGACAATTTCTTACAATTATTACATTGAAAAATAGAAAAGTCAGGTCTGATTTGTAGAGAATTCTGAACACTAAACAAGCATCACCCAGAAGTGAACAACTTGAGCACTACAGTCCCTTCCTAGGATACCCCTAAAGGGGAGTGCTGAAGGGAAATCTTTCTGGTGGGCAGAATTTTGAACAATTTATTTGGTTGTTCATTTTGGTTGGAAATAAAGAAGGCCAGAGTTATGGCTATATATTGATTTGTGAGTTATGACGAGTGGTTTTGCTCTATGGCAAGGGAATTGGAAGGAACATAATTAGAAAATTGGTGACAAGGTGTTCTGGGGAAGAGATATATGGATAGATGTTTAAATGGGTAAAGGACATGAAGACATTTTTGTTCCATATGAATACTCAACAGGGGTGACCCCAACATTAGAAGATACAATAATCAAGTGGATAAAATAACCAATTCTTTAGATATCAGTCTCTTTCCTGCTCAAAACTGTCATCGGACAATGAGCTCATAGACAAAGTAGCCAGCAATGGTGGCAGGGATATAGGTCATGCAGAGGCTCAGCAACATGAACTTTCACTCACTGTGGCTGATCTGGCTATAGCCACTGCTGAGCGCCCAATCGGCTAGTAGCAGAGACCAATCCTCACTGACATTCTCTAGGTGATAAATAGCTACCTTTTGGCAGTTTGACTCCATTGCACTCTTTCCATCATGGGAGAGGCAGGGTTTTATTCTTACTGGAATAGAAACACTCTAGATATAGATATGCCTCCCCTTAATACAATCCTTGTGGGAAAAGTACCATTTGTGAATTTATAAAATGCCTTATTCACTATCACAGTACAGCTAGTGCTCGACTTATGACCACGATTGGTTCCGACAGACCGGTCGTAACACGATTTGGCTGTAAGCTGAGTAGGCTATATGCACGCGGAGATGGTAGTGCTGCCAGAAGCTGATCCGCACTGTCGTATGCCCAGCTGGGCAACGTTTGCGCTTCCAGATGCAGAGCAGTCATGGCTAGCGATTGTGGTCGTAAAGTCGAATGGTCTTAAGTTGCATAGGTCGTAAGTCGATCAATACCTGTATTCCATGTAACACTGCTCCTGATCAAGTAGCCCACTACACGGCAAAGGAAGAATGGCAAAAGGCTCATGCTTATGAAATTTACTAGTTTTACCATTTTTCCCATCATCCTGAGGTAGCTGGATTGACAGAATGGTGGAAAGGACTAATTAATTTATTTTCAATTCTTCCACTCTGCCATCCTCTGTGTGCTGTAAAAATTAAGAATTCAATATAGACTTCAATAACTACAATCCAAATAGAGTGCTCCTTTTGAATATTACTGTTTAGTTCTATAATTTCAATGTTTATCTAAAAGTCCATGTCTAGATTATCATGGCATTTATACATTTACAGGAACTAAAATATTGATGAGATTCAGGATAGATCAAGTAATGTTTTATACATGAATAAAACTCTTTTTAACAATGACTGCTAATCTATTTAGAGACAAATAGAAGAGATTATCAGTTCTATTGAATCAACACAAAATGTCAAATAAACTTGCAATGGGGGTAAAATAATTCAACAGCTTTAAGCTACAGGCATACTAGATGATTCAACATATGAATAGTAGGTGTTCCTGATGCAGAGACGAGAACAAATATAGCAAAAACGCAGATTCAAAGTGATATGAAGACTAAACGCTTTCTTTTGAGTTATAGATAGAAATGTACATTCGAATTGTAATAACTTGCATTTTTTAAGGAAATAAAAACAATATAGTCTGACTCTTGGAAATACCTTAACAATACTTTGAACTGTCATTTGAGGGTTGGGAAATATCAAAAAAAAAAAAAAAACATTACAACCAAAAAGGAAAACAAATGTTAATGAATAGTGGTCACACAAAAATAATATTCTGATTATGTAATACTGTTTTTTTATAGTAGCTACTGTTACATTAAATGTACAATATCCATATCTTTTGCAAATCTAAAACTCATGAGATCATACCGTTGATTTAAAAAATCACTAAAGTTTTAATGTATGAGTGAATAAAATAAAAGTATATTCTAAGAAAAGCAAAAGCTCAGAGTATATGCTATGCGTTTTATTTTGAAATACATTTATTGAAGTATACACCTGAGTAGTAGATGATGTAAAAATATACCATGTAAACATTTAAAAGTATTAGTATAAAAACAGACTTGGGAATTGAAACAGTTAAACAGAGCTGCCCTACATATATGGAAAAACATATAATCGTAAATGCAGCACAGTGATTAACGACAGGTCTTGCAATCAAATGGATCTCAATTCAAGTAATTCAAATCACCTCAGCTAGCTGTGTCACCTTGGACTAAGTTTTTAAACCATTTTAGCTTTGGTGTTCTAATTTGTAAGATGGGGATAACATAGTCTGTCCCTCATGCGATGTTAAAATTTAAATGACAGAATATATGTGAATGCTTATCACAGACAGAGCTTCGCTGATTAAGTGCTCAGGGAAGGCAGTTAGCAGATGTAGAAAGCAGTAACAGCAGTACAATAAAACTGTCGTAAATCTGTTTCTAAACAGATTTTTTGGCCACCTGAATACTGCAGCATGAGATTAAGCGGTACTTGATAAAGTCTAACATAGAAAGAAGGTATTACAAAGATTGTATGAGTTTAGAAATCACAGCAATTCCCCAAGTACATCCTCTAAAATTCTGTCTATAAAAATCCACATCAATTATGAAATTGAAAACCTTACCAGAAGAAACGTTTATTCCACCTTCGTCATTTATTCTGGTCTTTTTTATTGCTTTTCATACTAAAAATATTAGCACTCTACATTAGTAGAAATATTAAATTCTACATTGTATATAAAAATGTTAGAAAAAATTGCTTATCATTTTGACCTTTACTCCTGTTATGGGAATGTAACTGAATGTGAATTTTAGTTTTGTGTATTTAAACACAGCCTCTTAACTTAAATAGCTAAAAGTAAAAATGCCTAAAGAATATCTATTATATTGTCAAACAACCATTTCAAGTCACCTTGATTGAGAGAACTTAGGCAGAATTTTGCCTATTTATTCTTTAAAAAAAAGTATTTGATAGAATACTGTGTGTATAATTGTACAATGACCAAAGATGTAGCAATAAACCAAAGACATTAAATTATTTCATTCATGGACTGGTGTCAGAATGATCTCAACAACCCACAGCCCACATAAAGATCATTAAATTGAGATCAGTGGATTCAAGTCATGCCTGACAAATTTAGAATGCATCAGCATCCGTTAATACACAGGGCATACAGCCAACACCAGCTGTAATACAAGATATTAACTCTGTAATGCCCACGAGTTCACTAGAATTTAGCTGACCTCAATAGGTGTTCAGTAGTCAAACCTATAACAAAGACTTCAGTAACACTGGAGGACGAAACTACCACCCTTGTGGTTACCTGTTAGCAGCCCATTCAGGAGCATTCACAGGTTCAGAGTGTCTGCATCACACTGAAAATGTAATCTACCAGAGACAGAAAATTATTGCAGTCAGTTCTCATTCTTCCACAGCCTCCTGAAGGTAGTTCTTGACTTAAAAGCTTCAGTGAATCTACATTCATGTAAGGGATAAAGTTGTCTTTTGGTTTTTGAAACTTTGTAGTGATGGTTATTGAAAATCTGAATTCATTGAAGCTGTTTTCAGTGACTTCCATGTAAGGTACTCTTTTAAAACACACTTGGTGTTTTTTTTAATATAGATGTTAAGTTCTGGGACACATGTCCATAACATGCAGGTTTGTTACATAGGTATACACATCCCATGGTGATTTGCTGCACCTATCAACTCGTCATCTACATTGGGTATTTCTCCTAATGCTACCACTCCCTAGCCCCCCACCCCACAAACAGGCCCCGGTGTGAATGTTCCCTTCCCTGTGTCCATGTGTTCTCATTGCTCAACACCCACTTATAGGTAAGAACATGTGGTATTTGTTTTTCTTTTCCTGCATCAGTTTGCTGAGAATGATGGTTTCCAGCTTCATCCATGTCCCTCAAAGGACATGAACTCATCTTTTTTATTGCTGCATAGTATTCCATGGTGTACATGTGCCACATTTTCTTTATGCATTCTATCATTGATGGGCATTGGGGTTCGTTCCAAGTCTTTGCTATTGTGAACAGTGCTACACTAAACATATGTGTGCATTTGTCTTTATAATGGAATTATTTATAATCTTTGGGCAAATTTCCAGTAATGCGATTGCTGGGTGAAATGGTATTTCTGGTTCTAGATCTTTGGGAATCACCATACTGTTTTCCACAATGGTTGAATTAATTTAAACTCCCACCAACAGTGTAAAGATGTTTCTATTTCTCCATAGCCTCTCCAGCATCTGTTTCTCGACTTTTTAATGATCACCATTCTAAATGGCACAAGATAGTATCTCATTATGGTTTTGATTTGCATTTCTCTAATGTTTGTTGGCCTCATAAATGTCTTCTTTTAAGAAGTGTCTGTTTATATCCTTTGCCCACTTTTTGATGGGGTTGTCTTTTTCTTGTAAATTTAAGTTTCTTATAAGTTTAAGCTTCTTGTAGATTCTGGATATTAGGTATTTGTCAGATGGATAGATTGCAAAAATTTTCTCCCATATTGTAGGTTGCCTGTTCACTCTGATGATAGTTTCTTCTGCTGTGAGTAGCCCTTTTGTTTAATTAGATCCCATTTGTCAATTTGGGGCTTTTATTGCCATTGCTTTTGGTGTTTTAGTCATGAAGTCTTTGCCCATGCCTATGTCCTGAAAGTATTCCCTATGATTTCTACTAGGGTTTTTATGGTTTTAGGTCTTACATTTAAGTCTTTAATTCATCTTGAGTTAATTTTTACATAAGGTGAAAGGAAGGGGTCCATTTTCAATTTTCTGCATATGGCTAACTTGTTTTCCCAAGACCATTTATTAAATAGGGTATTGGAAGTTCTCGACAGGGCAATCAGGAAAGAGAAAGAAATAAAGAGCAATCAAGAAGGAAAAACTTAAGTCAAATTGTCTCTGTTTGCAGATGACATGATTATATATTAAGAAAATCCCTTTGTATCAGCCCAAAATCTCCTTAAGCTGATAAGCAACTTCAGCAAAGTCTCAAGATACAAAATCAATGTGAAAAATCACAAGCATTCCTATACGCCAATAATAGACAAACAGAGAGCCAAATCATGAATGAACTCCCATTCACGATTCCTACAAAGAGAATAGAATACCTAGGAATACCACTCACAAGGGATGTGAAGGATCTTTTCAAGGAGAAATACAAACCACTGCTCAAGAAAATAAGAGAGAACACAAACAAATGAAAAAACATTCCATGCTTATTGATAGGAAGAATCAATATCATGAAAATGGCTATACTACTCAAAGTAATTTATAGATTCAATACTATTCCCATCAAGCTACCATTGATTTTCTTCACAGAATTATAAAAAACTAATTTAAATTCTATATAGAACCAAAAAAGAACCCATGTAGCCAAGATAATCCTAAGCAAAAAGAACAAAGCTGGAGGCATTTTTCTTTTTGCTGAGGATTATCTTGGCTACATGGGCTCAAAAGCTAACTTCAAACTATACCACAAGACTACAGTAACCAAAACAGCATGGTACTAGTACCAAAACAGATATATGGACCAATGGAACTGAACAGAGGCCTCAGAAATAATGCCACACATCTACAACCATCTGACCTTTTGATCTTTGATGCTTTTTGTGCTGAATTTTTATCTTTGTTTCTTACAAATGTCACTGCTTTTCAAAGTGGAATCAACTTATTAAATTATCAACTGTTTGTTGTTCTTTTATAGTGATTAAATTACCTTCTAAACTAGAAAATGCCCTAATCCCACATATTATTTCTCTTTGTTTACATGTATATTTAATTTTTTTATGTAGACAATTCGTTTTTTGAATTTTGACAAGATTATTTTTAACAATCCTTTTGCCTTTAAATTTTAGATAATTTCATTTTTTTGTCAACCATTATTTTCAGTATAATGCTAAATAAAATTAGCAATTACTAGTATTACTCTGTTCTACCCAAGTTTATAGGGAAACTGCTATCATTCCACAATGAAGAATGGGGCTTAGTACAATTTCTTGTACATAACTTTATTTATATTTTAATTTTAGTTTCTTCTAATTTATTTTTTATATAAAAAGATATTGAAATTTGGAAAATAGCTCTGTTTTGCATCAATTAAAATAATATTTCTTTCTTTAATTAAGGCCTAAATATAGTTTATTTATATAGTTTACCTAAAATTAGGTACTCTATCTTTACTGTAATAAGTTCAGCTTCGTTGAGGTTTTTTTTTTTTTTTTTTT
>NW_016107499.1:2706551-2748380 GCF_001604975.1 Cebus imitator | reverse complement strand
TAAACATTTGTGTACAGTTGGAATATTTGAAATATTTGTAAATCCACCTCCTTGCAAGTTTGGTTAAAATTATCTGTAAATCTTCATCACATGGCCTGAGGAGTTACTTGTGGAAAAAAGTGTTAGCCAATGCTTCAATGTTTTTAACAGCTATAGTATTCCATATTCATGCTATTGCTTTTTGACAAGGGCTTGGAGCATTATACTTTTAAAATTATTTATCCATTTTATTGTAGTTTTACATTTTATTGGCATAGATTTAGCAATATCCTCTTATTCTATTTTTAGTTTGTTCTTATAGACAATTGTAGCCACTGTTTCCCGGTTTTATGTTCTCTCTGATTTTAACTCCCTATCTCTCTCTCTCTCTCTCACACACACACACACAAACAATGTTACTGTTGAAGTGTAATTCTATAAAGACCCTTTGGCTAATTTGGTAATTTTCATTGTGTCTTATTTTTCTCCTTTATTGATTTATGTTCCCTGATTTAATATCACAACACTTCTGCAAACGTTGGGTCTACTTTGTGGTTCTTATACTTTATATAATAAATAATTATCAGAATTTCTTGATTTTCTAATATAAGCATTTCAATTGTACATTTTAACATATTTGAATGTTGTTGTCTGTCATATGTGTGTCAATAGGTATTATTGTCATTGTTATTGTTATTATAAAAGGTTTTACATTTTTACTATGATTTCTATTTTGATCTATGAATAATTTAGAGGAAGAATGTTATTTATAAATGGAGTTTTATTTAACTTTTCAAACTTATTCCTAACTTAACTACATTTTATCAGAAAATATGTTATAATTACATACACACATATATATGTAAATATATATATTTAATTGTATGTGTAAAATTAATATATATGTAAAAATATATATATATTTAATTTTGACTCCACTAATGGGACTATATATTCAATTTTGTAAATATTTCCTGTGTTATAGAAAGATGAATACTCTCTAATATTTGGTACTAGATTTCTGTGTTTGTCCATTACATCTATTTAATAAATAAAATTTTCTCTATTTTCAGTGATATTTGGGGATCTACTCAACCTACAATAAATGATATTAACTTAAAAATCCATAAGGATTCACACATTCAACCAAGGTGGATTAATGACAAAGACTAGAATTAACCCTTCTCCCTGAAACAAACATACTAAAAATACAAAAACAATAAACAGTCAAGACACCCAGACATGACATACAAATAATAACTCTGGCCATTTAGGAATCAACCCCTCTCAACAACCGGTTAACTGTTTTGAGTTAATTTCCAAGCAGTGAGAGAAATCAAGGCAGAACCAGGCAGTCTGCCCGAATTGAGAAGATGGGGGCTGAGAATCTAAGGAGAAAAAATTGTTCTAGAATGAGCAGGAGAGTCACTGATGGACAGGCTGCTAGGGAAAAAAATTCAACCACATTTTTCCTCTCTAAGGTTGAAATTCACAAGCTTTACTTATGATTCTCAAGTGGGTTTATTTTAAATTTTAGCATCCACATTTAATTGAAAAATATTTCATCTTTATCTCAACAATCTAGGGACCATAAAACACACTTAATACTTATCAGCACTATTTATTCCTAATTTAAATTCTATTGTTTTCTGCATGCCTATATTTTCTATTATATCCCCAGAAATTACATATTGTTTGTATCATTTTATACATACCATAAAATTATTTGCTTAGATTCATATGCACTTTTAGTTATTATTTACTTTGTATTAATTTTAGCATCTTAAATTAGCTTTCTCTAGAATTATCTGCAGTAAAAGGTTGTTGATTATTAACTCTTTTAGTTTTTGTTTACCTGGAAATGTCTTTATTTTATTCTCACTTACAAAATATAATTTTGCTGCATGCACAATTTCACATTGACAATTACTGTCACTCACTTCTTAGCAGATGTTTCTATTTCTCTCTCTTAATAGGTACAGGATGCAGCTGTACCTATTAAGAGATCTGTTGTCATTAAAATCTATGTTATGTCTTCATTTTTGACATCATGAAGTCTAGTCTTACTTAACTTCAGTTACAGAGTTTCTCTAGTGTGTGATAACTATAGATTTAATTTTGTTTTTCCATGGTCATTCATAACTTCCATCAGTACTGCAATATTTATTGGTGGTATGTTTTCAAATATAATATTCCACAACTCTTTGCATATCTTCTTTCTGGCAATTCCAAAAAGACATATGTCAAATTTTAAACTCTAATCTTGATACTTGTTTATATATTTTGTTTTCTTTCTCATTTTTTTTTGTGTGCTTCTATTTACATGCTCTTTAACCTTTTTAACTTTTGGAGATAATGCTTCTGTTTTCCTCTCACTTTATTTGAATAATACCACTTAATGTCTTCAATAAGTTTTAAAATTAAACTTGCATATTTTTTATGAAATTCAATTTAAACATTTGTTCAACTGCTTCGCTAAATAATCATAATCGTTTCTTACTCAAAATTTTGAATCCCATGAGTAATATTATTTTGTTTCTGACAACATTTTGGCTGTATATAATTTTTTTTTAATTCTGGGCTGGGCATGATGGCTCACATTTGTAATCCCAACACTTTGGGAGGATGAGTGGGAGGATCACTTGAATCCAGGAGCTGGAGAACGGCCTGGGCAATATAGTTAGAACCAGTCTCTCCAATAATAATAATAATAATAAATTAATTAAATAAAATTGGCTGAGCATGGTAGCCTGTTCCTGTAGTCCTAACTACTTGGGAGTCTGAAGTAGAAGGATCACTTGAGTCCTGAAGGTGAAGGCTATAGAGGGCCATGACTGTACTGCTGCACTTCTGCCTGGGGAGCATAGCAAGGCCCCATCTCAAAAAAAAANAAAAAAAAAAAAAAAGAAAGAAAGAAAAAGAAAATCTGCCATCTCTCAATAATGGTGGCTTTTTGTTTCTATTATCTCCCTTTTTGGAAGTCCCAACACCTAAACAGTAGATACTTTATTCACCTGAGAGCTTGAATTTACTCTTTTAAAGTCCCTGTGTCTGCTCATAAGATCAAGTTTCACAAAAATGTAAGGTTCACAATTTCCTTCATCTTGCTGCTGCCTTGAAACTAAGTTCTCATTACCAGTTCTGCTATTGCCTCTTGCTCATAACTTGAATTTTGGCAAGTTTACAGAGACTGTCAAAAAGTCCATGAAACTATAGCATTTTTTAAGTATCAAAATTGGTCTAATGGGCAAACGCAAAAGCCTACTACCAAAAATTCCAGAAAACACATGTCTAGCACACAAGGGATATTTGCAAAATTGACTATGTACTGCCTATCAAGTAAGTTACAATTTCAAATATATACACTTGTGTTTTGTTTGTTTGTTTGTTTTTGAGACAAAGTTTTGCTCTTATTGCCTAGGCTGGGGTGCAATGGCACAACCTCAGCTCACTGCAACCTCCAACTCCCAGGTTCAAGTGATTCTCCTACCTCAGCCTCCCGAGTAGCTGGGATTACAGGCCTGCACCACCACATCCAGCTAATTTTGTCTTTTGAGTAGAGACAGTGTTTCGCCTCTGGTGATCCACCCACCTCGGCCTCCCAAAGTGCTGAGATTACAGAGGTGAGCCACTGTACCTGGCTTCATATATATATACTTGTCTATATCACGTATTTTCTGATAAAACATTAAATTAGAAATTAATAATAAAACATCCAATAAAACCATAAGATTTTTATTTGATATTCCACTGTATGTGTATCTCAAAAGTCAAAGACTCATAAGAGTCCCAATAATCTAAGTCAAATACCAACTTCAGGCATTTGAGCACTTAAAAGTTAATTTTGAGAGTAAATGGAGAAACCTGAGGATTAACCTTCATTTTTAACATTATAGTTCATGATTAGAAAGGGAATAAAGCAATTGCGTTCTTTTGGTTTGGTAACAGAGGGTCATCTAGAATGTAATGTTGAGTCCCATAGAAAATAAATAGTTTCAAAGAATCATTTCAGATAAAACCTAATAATGTGAATAAATTGTTGGCTTTTCCTGTGTAGCAATTAAAATCTAATCTCAGCAGCAAAGAATCAATATCATTAGCCCTTGATAGTTTCAGCACTGTATCATGTGCTTTTTTCCATCTCTTTTTCCTATACCTTTTCTCTTTCCACTTATCTAGAGATGACCTCTTTTTTTGTCTACATTACAAAGAAGAAAGAGCAAGATATTCCAGCTGATGTTAAATGCTTTCCACAGCATGCATGATGGCATAATAGGATACTTGATCAGAAATTGTCTGTTCTGAATGGTGTTAGTGCTGCTTAGGAGTGGTATAACTGGGTAGCTGCTGTAATTATAGAAGCTTTGCTCTGGATTATTAAAATACAAGAAACAATCTGGCTTCTTAACATACTGTCTTCATCTTGTCTTCCCATTTATATTATTTGTCCTTGCTTTTTGCTCAATACTATATGCTTTTCTCAATACTCCATTCAGTAATCAAGAGTTAGACACATGGCCCAAAACAAAAGAGATGGATTTTATCTTAAAGGGGATTTCTATTGTGAGAACTATTACTACTTAATGTCAATAATTTTTGCCAATTTCT
The DNA here is from genome assembly GCF_001604975.1 of Cebus imitator. NCBI lineage: Eukaryota > Metazoa > Chordata > Mammalia > Primates > Cebidae > Cebus > Cebus imitator. The sequence continues at coordinate 2,743,793 of NW_016107499.1, read as the reverse complement.
AAGTGTTTTGGGCAATCGTTAAGAAAGAAATCTTTTAGGAATCATACATAGCTTTGCTAAATATTGGGAAAATTACCTAATGTTAAAAAATAACTCTAGACTTATTGGTCAGATATGAACATATGAGAATATTAGCTTTTGTTTCCTGAAGATATTTAATATTAGTTGTTTTAAATAAATTATTTCACATAGGATATTCTCCCCTTCATATTTTTAATTACAATTTTGAAACTTCCACTAGTAAGTAAAAATATAGATAGTATCCAAAATTAATTGCAAAACCATGTGATTTTATATACGAATGAAGTTAAGCAGTTGTCATAAATATCCTATTAATTGACATTTTTCATGATACTCTTGACAAAACATCAGCTATATAGTTTCACATCATTATTTTTACTAAAATTATACTCTAAAACATTATAAATTATTTCTAGGCAAATGACTTCAGATTAGTGATGGAATAAAAAGCTAAATCAAGAACTGTCTTTCATGTAAATAAATTCTACAGTTTCAAATTTTATACTTTCTGTTTATTTCCATGAGAAATATTTCTAGATTTATTTCCATGAAAAATAGATCTAGATTTGGCCTTTTAGTCCACCAGTAAACTTAAATCATTTGATTTTCCAGTTATCATTGTTTTTCATTTCTAATAAGAAGAAGTCTAGATTTACTTTGTATATATATATATATGTTTTCTTAAAAGAAATAATCATAAAAATTGTTATGTAGCATATTTTTATAGTTTGTATTTTATATTATGGGGCAAATTTAGCATCCTTGCATAAATTTGGTAAACTGCTAAAAACTAACTACAAAGAGACAGACAGAAAAAAATATAACCAGCCAGAGGGGGGAAAAAACAGACTAACTTTAAACAAGCAATAAAGAGATGAACTCAGATTTTCTAAACAGAAACAATAGAAGCCAGAAAATAAATACTACCAAAGTGTTATTATTATATCATATAATATATGTGCATGTGTGTGTATGTATTTGCCAATATAGAACTCCATACCTAGAAGAGATATTATCAGTCAAAAACAAAGAATTTATCACCAGCCTACCTATATTCAAGTATTATTAAAAACAATTATATTTATATAACTATGTCAAATGTATAAATTTATTTGTAGAGGGAGAGTCATAATTGCTTAAGACAGTTTAGAGATGCAAAAAAAAGGAAAACAAAATTAACTCTTGTTAGGTTTTTTAAAACTAAAATTTTCTGGGTGAAAGGATCTAAATATGTTTATTCCGAATCTCTCAGGTTAACCAGTAAAGCTGGGCAAAATAGGGCACAAATTTAAAACTAATACAGAGAGAGAATTGTACACACAGATAGAAAAGAGAAAAAAAAGAGATTACATTATTGTTATGACAATAGTTACCTTTAGAGGGAAGAAAGCACTTATGCATTTAAGGAGCATACAAATGGCTTCTGAAGTGAAAGCTGTGTTTTGTTTTTGAGCTGAGTCTAATTTTGACCTAGATGATGTTTTCAGGAATTTTTGCTTTATAATACGTTTTTTTAGAGTTGCTGATTTCACTCTTGTGGAACTTTCTCTATGTAACTTACATTTTACCTTAAAATGTATTTTAAAATCTACAGTAAAATTATTCATACATTATAATGCCTTTAATATTTAATATCTAACAAATGTACTACCATTGGAATCAATATCTCTTAGCCAATACTTAATAATTACAATGCAATTTTGCAGATCAAATACAACTGTTTAGAACAGGGACATTCATTCTTTTTGCTTCCCTGGGTCACACTGGAAAAAGAAGAATTGCCTTGGGCCACATACATATAAATCTAACACTAACAATAGCTGATTAACTTTTAAAAAAAATCTCAAACAAATCTCATAATGTTTTTAAAAAGTTTACAAATTTGTGTTGGGTCACATTCAAAGCTGACCTGGGCCACATGAGGCCTGTGGCCCATGAGTTGTATAAGCTTGGTTTAGAATCTCAGTGGTTATATTTTAATTATATTACTAGCAATACAACCAAGGCTTCCTACCTTCTAACATAGTAAACATATTTACTATGAATAAGAAAATTCATGATATAATAATACAAGTATAACAAAAGTAATGTTAAAGAGTAAGATGTATTAAATTGGAAAAAAAATTTAAAATCTTCAGAAAAGTATACAATTTTTAAATTTCTTACAATGTTTATTTTTTAATTGATAAAATGTACATAACTATCATATACAGCATGATGTTTTGAAATATGTATACATTCTGGAATTGCCAAATCAAGCTAATTAACATATGCATTGCCTCACATACCATTTACTGTCATGAAAACACATCCTATTCTCTTAGCAGTGTTCAAGAATACAATATGTTTTATTAATTGTAGTCACCATGTTGCATAATATATCTCTTGAACTTATTTCTCTGCATGAGGCCCAGGACAGCTTTGAATGCAACCCAACGCAAATTTGTAAATTATCTAACTGAAATATTATGCACTTTGGCCAACATTTCCCTAATCCTCCACGCCAGCCAGCCTCTGTTAACCACTTGTTCTACTCTGCCTCTAGGAGTTCAACTTTTAAACAACTGTCAACGTTTTAAAAGGCCTGGAAACCATCATTCTCAGCAAACTGACACAAGAACAGAAAATCAAACACCGCATGTTCTCACTCATAGGCGGGTGTTGAACAATGAGAACACACGAACACAGGGAGGGGAGCATCACACACTGGAGTCTGTTGGAGGGGGAATAGGGGAGGAATAGCAGGGGGTGGGGAGCTGGGGAGGGATAACATGGGGAGAAATGCCAGATACATGTTGTGGGGACGAAGGCAGCAAACCACATTTTCATGTGTGTACCTATGCAACAATCTTACATGTTTTTCACATGTACCCCAAAACCTAAAATGCAATAAAGATTAATATATGAGTTAACTGAAAACTTTAACACTGATTTAAAAACTAATGATGAAAAAAAAAGGCCCATCAACAGCACTGGTGTGTTTGCCAACCATCAAATATCTCAAGCAACTCTGGGAACTATATTTTGAGTTTATACAATATTTTTCACTGTAAAAATGTTAGTTCTTCTTAGAGCCTAGGTGATTTTTTCTATTGTATGTATTGCAAACCAAAATAATCTGGAACAACTTCAGTTACTACAAGGTAGTGATTCTATGAAAAATAAGAAGCAGAATTACTCTCTGTGCAAAGCAATCAGTTCAAAGGGGCTTTTACTAGTAGATTTGTGACAACTGAGTGTCAAAAAAGAAAGACTGTATACCTATAATAAGACCTAGAATCATGTTTAATAATTAAAGGATTTTAATACAACAAAGAAAATGACAATTATCATTTTGAAGTAGTAAGGGGTGATATATGTTAGTGCTTTGATTCTGGTTTAAATAAGTTCATATGGCTTTTAAAGCATAAAATACATGGTAAATGGGAACGGGTCAAAAATAGAAGAGTGAAACATTTGGAGCGGCACTAAAGTCAAGCCAGACTACTCAGCAATAGTTAATTCATGATCACAAAATAGAAATTGTACAACAGTTTAACAGTTGAGTTTATATAAATTGATGGATAGAAAGAAGATCAATTAGTGTGTTGATAATATTCTAACAAGTCTTACAAAGAAAACAAACAAGATTCAGTCATATATTTCCCATTAGATTACATCATTCTATTACTAATTTTCTTACCTGTGATAATAGTTTGTATGTTTAATGTATTTCTTATCTATGATAATGATTTGTATATATGTTTTATATATTTCTTAGAAAATGATAAAGTATTTACAGGTAAAGTGTAATAAGTTATTTGGCTTCCTTTGAAATAGTAAATGTAAGGAAGGAAAAATATGGTCAAATATTATTAAGTGCTCAGTATAACTGGTATTATATGTATGTTCATATTAATAAGCCTTCATGTAAATAGTAAATGTGAAATTTTTCATAGTAATACACTGAAAAGAAAATAAAAGTTGAAGAACATTTTCTTCTAGTTTTTTAATACATTATGTGTTTCGCATTCACATAAATCTTTATCAAATTCACATTTTATCTTTATAAAATTTTCATATAACGACATAAATGATACAATAACATATCACAGAAAGTTATAGGATTCTTTGGGAGATAAGGGCCTTTTGAAAAGTCTGCCTATTATACCTTTGTCTTGTGTGAAATTTGCCTCCTCTTTCAAAAATTATTTGCTTTTCACACATGCTTGTCTCACAGTCATCTTTTTTCCCTTGTCATTCTTAAGTGTGAATGTCAGTATAGTCAGGAAATCATAGGTGCTTCATTAGTTTTGATAATAAAATATGGTGTGATGTTTATTCTAATTGAAAAAGTTAAGTATCTTAAATATTATTTTAAATGTAAATCTTTATTTTCTACTTTTTAACTCACTCTTGCCTTAAGTTTTAATAAGAATTATAAGATAGAAAAGATGTACCAAAGCAAATTAAAAATATATGGTTTAAAAATCCTTCTTAAGAAATTTTTATTTTAGGTGGCATACTCCTAACTGCCATTAGAATAGAGATAATGATCACTCTTAACTACTCATGCTGACAGGGGACATTGTTTTGGGGGAATTGACAGTCAGATCTCTCTCTCTCTCAGAGGCCTATTTAAGAGTTCCCGGTAAAAAGGGAGCCAATTGTCAGAGGCTTACAGTCCATGACTCCTTGAAGTCTGATGACTTCTAGGGAAATAGAAACTCATTTTACAGGGAGGTTAAGTATGCAATGGACTAGAACTCTTAAAACATGGAAGAAATTGAATCTTGTCTGGGGCAGTTAAAAAAGAGAAATAATTGTTTAGGGGAGTAGATAATTAGGAATGGGTCCTTGAGGGAGGTGCATTTTGGTGAGGGATAGAACAAAGGTGAGAGTAGTAAGCATAAAATATCTCTGGAGGGTTAATTATTAGCATTATCTTTTGTAATTCTCAACTGGAGGTCCCCAATTTTTTCACTCCAGTACTTTGGGTGCTTCCCTGAATCCACAGAGGCAATTTATTCAGTTCCCCAGTCCTTAATTCAAGTATAATGAATCCAATAATCTATTCCAGTGATGTTCACCGCCATTAAATTAGTTCCAGGTGGCAGTCACCGGATTGCATCCAGCAACTGGCAGGACACCGTCTCTGTTGCTTTCCTGTCTTAAGCAAGTAAAGCTGTGAGATCAGGTCTTTCTCAACCAAGTGAAAGAAAGGGAGTTCTGGGAACTGGGGACCTAGCTTAGCATGATGCCTCCCAAAACAACAACTTAAGTGCAGGGGAGGGGAAAGCGTCTGCGGAAAATACGTCTTGCCGTTTGCACGTGAGTTCCTTCAACATGGGGAAATAAAACTCAATTGTTATATCCTCCTTCCTTGTAAGAATAGACACCATGGCGTTCTCATTTATAGTCCTACTCCTGATAATTAAGTCAAATGCTCCTTCTACTTAGTAATATCTCTGGTTTGCAACATCTTTAACATTGTATATAAAGAAACAGGAACCATGAGAGCTGCAAAAGGAAAGAAGGGGAGAGGAGAGGAGAGGAGACAGGGAGAGGGAGAGCGAGAGAGAGAGAGAGAAGGAAGGAAGGTAGGAAGACAGAAAGGAAGGAAGGAAGGGAGGGAGGTAGGGAGGGAGGGAAGGAACCAAGAAAGAAAGGAGGAAAGAAGAAAGAAAGAAAGAAGGAAAGAAAGAAAGAAAGAGAGAGAAGATAAAGAGAGAAAGAGAAGAAAGAAAAAGAATGAAAGAATGAAAGAGAGAAAGAAGAGAGAGAGACTGGATGGGTAGTCAGTGACTGGAATTAATCCAGGGCAGTGGCCTTCAAATAACACTGAGTTGTAGCTTCAGACAGATAACCTCATTGTCCCAGAACCTCTTTCCATTCTCATGTGATGAGCAGACCTCTGTGAAGGAAACTGGGTTGAAACAAAGCCAACATTCCCAACACTGGAAGGTGATGAAGGATTGACATTTTCCTCTCTAGCAAGCCTATCCTCCATGTCTTAAGTCTGGCAGCCATGCTAGTCATTTTTAACTGGCAGACAGAGGCTCAGTATTTTTCCCTCATCTTGATTATTACGGAGTTTAGAGACTGAAAAAAAAAGGACAGAAAGCAGATTCACTTTTATTCACCCTTCTTCACATCCTGAACAAGCCCCCAAAATGTTATGGGATCTTTGGGTTGTCAGCTTTCATCCCCTGAAACCTCTGTTGCTAGTGGTGCCCAGTTCTTGTCCGGCATCCAGGAAGAATGAAGTGTGCAGATCAGTGAAGGGTAAAGAACACGAAGAGGAGATTTATTTTAGTATTAGAACAGCTCAGAAGGAGACCCATGGTGGGCGGGCAGGTTGTCCACTGAGTGTTCAGCTCTCAGCAGAGAGGAGTTCCTGGACAGGGTAACTCCTCTATGCTTGCTAGTAATCTCAAGGTCTGCTGCTCTCAGCAGAGAGGAGGTCCTGGTTAGTTCCTCTCAGCAGGCAGGATGTTTGGCCGTCTCTGTGGGTCTCTGTAAGTCTTGGTGGTCTCTGCAGGTCTCAGCAGGTCTCTGAAGCTCTTACTAGAGAGGGTAGATCCTCTCTGCTGCTGGTCTTCCCATTGTCTGCTGAGTTCTGACTGAGCCCAGAGCTTTTTATTGGCCTCAGAGGGAAGAAAGTGCATGCTGATTGGCGCATGAGTGGCCTGGAAAAAGCATCACTTCCCACTCTTGGTGGTGGGACTGGAAGGCCAGCCCCCAGCATTCAGGCCCTTTCTGGACCAAACAAGGAACCTTACCCATCTCCTTCCACCAGGGTCTCTGCCTCCCACCATTTATAGCTCCCAGACTGGCCTGACTTCAGTTTGAGATCAGAGCCAGCACTGACAAAAGGGAGAAGCCAGGCAGTGACAGCAGACAATTCTGAGATTTGTCAAAAGATCAGCAAATATAAAAGTGGATTTTTGAAATAATAAAATAGACCACCAACTAAACTAATAAAAGAGAAAGGATAAAAGGCTCAAATAAACACAATTAGAAATAAGAAAAGGGATGTTATCACTGAGCAGACAAAAATGCATATGACCCTCAGATACTATTATGAACACATGTATACACATCAACTAGAAAACCTAGAAGAAATAGATAAATTTCTATACACATACACCTCCCCAAGACTTAACCAGAAACAGGCTCCAAAATTGAATTAGTAATAAATGCCCTGCCACCCAAAAAAAAAAAAAAGCCCAGGAACAGAAGAATTCACAGCTGAATTCGTCTGTTCTTTGTACTAAGTTGTACAAAGTTGTACCAGTTCTTTATACTAAGAAGAACTGGTACCATTTCTACTAAAACTATTCTAAAATATTGAGGTGGAGGAACTCCTCCCCTCCCGAACTCATATTATGAGGCCAGCATCATTCTGATACCAAAACCTGGCAGACTTAGCAAAAAGAAAATTTCAGGTCAATATACTTGATGGAAATCAATGCAAAAATTTTCAACAAAATGCTGATAAAACAAATTTAGCAACACATCAATAAGCTCACCCACCATAATCAAATAGGCTTTTTCAAATTTGATTCAATATACACAAATTAATAAACAAGTTTCATTACATAAACAGAATTAAAGAAAAACAACAACATGATTATTTCAATAGCTGTAGAAAAAGCTTTTGATAAAAGTTAATATTCCTTCATGTTAAAATCTCTCCACAAAATAGATATTGAAGGAACATACCACAAAATAATAGGAGCCATCTATGACAAACACACAGCCAACATACTGTATGGGCAAAAGCTGACGTTATTTCTCTTACAAACCAGTATAAGACAATGAAACCCTCTTTTACCTCTCTTCTTCACTGGACGTCCTGGCTAGAGCAGTCAGGCAAGAGAAAAAAATGAAGGTACTCAAATAAAAAGAGAGAAAATAAAACCATTTATGTTAGCAGATAACATGATTCTATATCTAGAAAACTCCACAGTCTCATTTCAAAAACTCCTTAAGCTGATAAGCAACTTTAGCAGTCTCAGAATACAAAACCTACATACAAAAATCACTCACTTTCCTATACAAAAACTGTCCGGCTGAGAGCCAAATTAGGAATGCAATCCCATTCATGATTGCCACAAAAAAGCATAAAATACCTAGCAATACAGCTAACCAAGGAGGTGAAAGTTCTCTAAAATGAGAACTACAAACAATTGCTGAAAGAAATCAGAGGACACAAGCAAATAAAAATACATTCCATGCTCATGGATAGAATAAGTCAATATTATTAAAATGGCCATACTGCCAAAAACAATTTATAGATTCCATGTTATTACTATTAAAATACAATTGACATTCTTTTCAGAATGAGAAAAGTATTTTAATTCATATGAAACCCCAAAAAACCCAAATAGCCAAGATAATCCTAAGCAAAAAGAATAAAGCTGGAAGCCTCATGCTACCTTCTCTTAAACTATACTACAAGACTACAGTAATCAAAACAGCATGGTACTGGTACAAAAACAGACACATAGATCAAGGGAACAGAATAGAAAACCCAGAAATAGGCTATAAACATACAACTACCAGATCTTCAACAAAACTGACAGAAGCAAGTGATAAGGAAAAGACTCCCTATTTAATAAATGGTGCTGAGAAAACTGGCTAGCCATATGCAGAAGATTGAAACTAATCCCTTCCTTACACCATAGACAAAAATCATTTCAAGATGAATTAAAAACTTAAATGTAAAACTCAAAACTATGAAAGCCTCGGAAGATAGCCTAGGCAATACAATTTTTGATAGGAATGGACAAATATTTTATGGCAAAGATGACAAAAGCAATTGCAACAAGAGAAAAATTAACAAATGAGATATAATTAAACCAAAGAGATCATACATAACAAAACAAACTATCAATGGAGTAAACAACCAATGAAATAGAAGAAAATTTTTGCAAACTACAGATCTGATAAAGGTCTAATATCCAGCAACTATAAGGAACTTAAATTTACAGGAAAAAACAACCCCATTAAAAAGTGGGCAAAGGACATGAACAGACATTTCACAAAGAAGACATACATGCAGCAAATAAGCATATTAAGAAAGCTCAATTTCACTAGTCATTAGGAAAATGCAAGACAAAAACACAACAAGATACCATCTCACACTAGTTAGAATGGCTATTATTAAAAAGTCACAAAGTAACAGGTTCTGAGGAGGTTTCAGAGGAAAATAAAAACACCTATACAATGTTGGTGGGAATGTAAATTAGTTCAACCATTGTGGAAAGCAGTGTGGTGATTTCTCAAAGACCTAAAAACAGAACTGTTATTTCACCCAGAAATCCTACTACTAGGTATATACCCAAATAAATATTGTTTGATTATGAAGACACAATATGAAGATCATGCATGTGTATGATCATTGCCTTACTGTTCACAATATTAAATATATGTAATCTACCTAAATGCCCGTCAATGGTAGACTGGATAAAGAAAATGTGGTACATGTACACCATTGAATACTATGTAACCATGAAAGGGAATGAGATCATATATTTTTGCAGGAACATGGATGGAGCTGGAGGCCATCGTACTTATAAAGCTAAGGCAGGAAAAGAAAACCAAATGCCGCATGTTCTCACTTACAGATGAGAGCTAAATGATGAGAACACATGCAGACATAGAGGGAAACAACAGACACTGGGGCCTGCCAGAGGTGAAGGGTGGGAGGAGGGAGATCAGGAAAAATAACTAATGGGAATTAGGCCATATACTAGGTGATGAAATCTGTACAATCAACCTCCATGACCCAAGTTTACCTTTATAACAAACCTGCACATGTGTCCATGAACTTAAAAGTTAAGAAAAAAAAAAAGAGAGAGAGAGTGTTTAGCTCACATCAGCATTTAAACATTTATTAGTATCATGGGAATAGATAAGCCAACATGGAGAAGAATATAAAGTGAGGAGAGAGCAGAACTAAACAGAAACCAACACATATGTAAAAGGTCAGTGAAGAGAAGTCCAGAAATGAGATTTATCCACCAAACATATAAGAAAACGCAAGAAGAATTTCCTATTCAAAGATGAAACTTTCTCAGATGTTAGGTGCATACAGGATTTTGGAGTGTATTTATGGATGAATACTGACTAGACAGCCAGAGCACAGATGCGCATGCAAAACAATTCAGTGGATTTAATAGCCTATTCATAAAACCCCAGAAATAATTTTGGCTGCAAACTCGTAGTTAGTGAAATTTTCACATCCTTACAGTTAGAAGACAGAGACTAAAAAATGTGATAGCAGATGCGAGAGATAATGAAGTTAAATCCATAAGCCAGTAGACAAATGTGAGTTCCAGAAAGAGAGATCAGAAAAGAAAGGAGAGGATAACTTAAAAATATAATAATAAAAACTGATTTTCTACACAGAGAAGGTGCAATTTTCTTCAAATGTGCAGCACTCTCTAAGGATAAGCCTGATTAGTGTAAGAACACCCATGTGAAGTTACAGCCAGGGAAAAATTCAAAAATTGGAAGTTGTAAAGAAACTGACTTGCAAACAAATGTGATAAAGGCTTGGCATAAAACCTTTCATTGGAGGTGGCTGGCAAGATGACCAAATAGGAACAGCTCTGGTCTGCAGCTTCCAGCAAGATCAACACAGAAGGCGGGGTGATTTCTGCAGTTCCAACTGAGGTACTCAGTTCATCTCATTGGGACTGGTTAGACAGTAGGTATAGCCCATGGAGGGAGAGTTGAAGCAGGGTGTGGTGTCACCTCACTTGGGAAGTAAAAGGGGTTGGGGAACTCTCTCCCCTAGCCAAGGGAAGCCTTGAGGGACTGTGCCATGAGGAATGGTGCATTCCAGCCCAGATACTATGCTTTTCCCATGGTCTTTGCAACCCACAGACCAGGAGATTCCCTCGGGTGTCTACACCACCAGGGCCCTGAGCTTCAGGCCCAAAACCAGGCAGCCATTTGGACAGACACTGAGCGAGCTGAAGTTTTGTTTTGTTTTGTTTTCATAACCCTGTGGTGCCTGGAATGCCAGTGAGAAAGAACTGTTCACTCCCTTAGAAAGAACGCTGAAGCCAGGAAGCCAAGTTTTCTAGCTTAGTGCATCCCACCCGCTGAGAGCACAGCAAGCTAAGATCCACTGGTTTGAAGTTCTTGCTGTCAGCACAGCAGTCTGAAAGTCAACGTGGGATGCTTCAGTTTGGTGAGGGGAGGGGCATCCGCCATTACTCAGGCTTGAGTAGGTGGTTTTACCCTCACAATGTAAACAAAGCTGCCAGGAAGCTTCAACTTGGGGGAGGCCACCGCAGCTCAGCAAAGCTGCTATAGCCAGACTGCCTTTCTAGATTCCTCCTCTCTTATTGTACAAGAAGCTTAGAAACACAAAATATAACCACTTGAATGTCATGTATATTTCCCTTAAGAAATTTAGATTTTGTTATCCCTTTAAAAAGATATATCACCCTCTAGATTCCTCCTCTCTGGGCAGGATATCTGTGAAAGAAAGGCAGCAGCCCCAACAAGGGGCTTGTAGATAAAACTCTCATCTCCCTGGGACAGAGCAGTTGAGGAAAGGGGCAGCTGTGTGTGAAGCTTCATCAGACTTAAACATTCCTGCCTTCTGTCTCTGAAGAGAGCAGCAGATCTGCCAGCGGTGCTCAAGCTCTGCTAAGGGACAGACTGCCTCCTCAAGCAGGTCCCTGACCCCTGTACCTCCTTACTGGGAGATATACGTCCCAGGAGGGTTCGAGAGACATGTCATACAGGAGAGCTTTGGCTGGCATCTGGTGGGTGTCCCCCTGGGACGAAACTTCAAGGGGAAGAAAGAGGCAGCAATTTTTGCTATTCTGCAGCCTCTGCTGGTGATCCCCAGGCAAACAGGATCTGGAATTGACCTCAAGCAAACTCCAGCAGACCTGCAGCAGAGGAAACTGACTGTTGGATGGAAAACTAACAAACAGAAAGGTATAGCATCAACATCAACAAACAGGACATCCAAACAAAAACCCCTTTTGAAGGTCACATGCATCAAAGACCAAAGGTAGATAAATTCACAAAGATGAGAAAAAAACAGTGCAAAAAGGCTGAAAATTCCAAAAACCAGAATTCCTCTTCTCCTCCAAAGGATACAAGTCCTCACCAGCAAGGGAACAGAACTGGATGGACAATTAGTTTGATGAATTGACAGAAGTAGGCTAAAGAAGTTGGGTAATAACAAACTCCTCCAAGCTAAAGGGGCATGTTTTAATCTAATGCAAGAAAGCTAAGATCCTTGAAAAATGTGAGACAAATTGCTAACTAAAATAACCAATTTAGAGAAGAACATGAATAACCTGATGGTGCTGAAAAACAGCACAGGAACTTAATGGAGCATATACAAGTATCGATAGCCAAATTGATCAAGTAGAAGAAAGGATATTAGAGATTGAAGATCAAATTAAATGAAATAAAGTGTGAAAACAAGATTAGAGAAAAAAGAATGAAAAGGAACACACAAAGCTTCCAAGATATATAAGACTATGTGAAAAGACAAAACCTGTGCTTGATTAGTGTACCTGAAAGTGACAGGGAAAATGGAACCAAGTTGGAAAACACTCTTCAGAATATTATCCAGGAGAACTTCCCCAACCTAGCAAGACAGGCCAACATTCAAATTCAGTAAACACCATAAAGATACCCCTCAAGAAGAGCAACCCCAAGACATATAATCGTCAGATTCACCAAGATTGAAATGAAGGAAAAAATGTTAAGCCCAGCCAGACAGAAAGGTCAGGTTACCCACAAAAGGAAGCCCATCGCACTAACAGCAGATCTCTCTGCAGAAACCCTACAAGCCAGAAGAGAGTGGGGGCCAATATTCAACATTCTTAAAAGACAGAATTTTCAACCCAGAATTTTATATCCAGACACGCTAAGCTTCATAAGGGAAGGAGAAATAAAATCCTTTATAGAAAAGCAAATACTGAGGGATTTTGTCACCACTAGGCCTGCCTTACAAGAACTCCTGAAAAAAGCACTAAACGTGGAAAAGAACAACTGGTACTAACCACTGCAAAAACATACCAAATTGTAAAGACCATCGAAATTGTGAAGGAAGCGCATCAATTAATAATCAAAATAATCAGCTAGCATCATAATGACAGGATTAAATTCACAAATAACAACATTATTCTAAAGTATAAATGGGCTAAATGCCCCAATTAGAAGACACAGACTAGAAAATTGGATTAAGATTCAAGACCCATTGTTGTGCTGCACTCAGGTGACCTAATGCATGTGCAAAGACACATATAGGCTCAAAATAAAGGGATGGAGGAATATTTACAAAGGAAATGGAAAGCAAAAAAAATAAAGCACAGGTTGCAATCTCAGTATCTTATAAAAAAAAAAAACTTTGAACCAACAAGGATCAAAAAAGACAAAGAAGGTCATTACATAATGGTAAAGAGATCAACGCAACAGGAAGAGCTATTCTAAATATATATGTACCCAATAGAGGAGCACCCAGATTCATAAAGCAAGTTCTTAGAGACCTACAAAGAGACTTAGACTCTAACACAATAATAGTTGGAGGAGACTTTAACACCCTACTGTCAATATTAGACAGATCAACGAGACAGAAAATTAACAAGAATATTTACGACTTGAACTCAACTGTGGAACAAGCAGCCCTAATAGACATCTACAGAACTCTCCACCCCAAATCAACAGAATATGTATTCTTCTCAATACCACATCAAACTTATTCTAAAATTGACCACATAATTGGAAGTAAAACACTCCTCAGCAAATGCAAAAGAATGGAAATCATAACAAACAGTCTCTTAGACCACAGTGCAATCAAATTAGAACTCAGGATTTAAAAAGTCACTCATAACTGCACAACTACATGGAAATTGAACAATCTGCTCCTGAAAGACTACTGGTAAATAATGAAATGAAGGCTGAAATAAATAAGTTCTTTGAAACCAATGAGAACAAAGACACAACATACCAGAATGTCTGGTACACAGCTAAAGCAGTGTTTAGAGAGAAATTTATAGCACTAAATGCCCACAGGAAAAAGCAGTAAAAATTTTAAACCAACACCCTAACAGCACAATTAAGAGAACTAGAAAAGCAAGTGCAAACAAATTCAAAAGCTAGCAGAAGAAAAAACAACTAAGATCAGAGCAGAACTGGAGATAGAGGCATGAAAAACCATCAAAAAAAGCAATGAATCCAGGAGCTGGTTTATTTGAAAAGATTAACAAAATAGATATACCACTAGCCAGACTAATAAAGTAGAAAAGAGAGAAGAATTAAACAGACACAACAAAAAAATGATAAAGGGAATATCACCACTGATCCCACAGAAATACAAACTATGATTGGAAAATAAGATAAACATCTCTACACAAATAAACAAGAAAATTAGATAAAATACGTAAATTCCTGGACACATACAGCTTCCAAAAACTAAGCCAGGAAGAAGTCAAATCCCTGAAAAGAACAATAACATGTTCTGAAATTCAGGCAGTAATTAATAGCCTACCAATGAAAAAAAAGCCCAGGACCAGATGTATTCACAGCTGAATTCTACCAGAGGTACAAAGAGGAGCCGATACCATTCCTTTAGAAACTATTCCAAACAAGAGAATAAGAAGAACTTCACCCTATCTTATTTTATGATGCCAGCATCATCCTGATGCCAAAACCTGCCAGAGATATAACAAAAAGGGAAAATTTTAGGCCAATATCCCTGATGTACATCGATGTGAATATCCTCAATAAAATAATGGCAAACTGAATGCAGCAGCACATTAAAAAGCTTATCCAGCACAATCAAGTCGGCTTCATCCCTGGGAAGCAAGGCTGGTTCCACATACCCAAATCAGTAAACGTAATACATCACAAACACAGAGCCAGTGACACAAACCACATGATTATCTCACTTGATGCATAAATGGTCTTTGATAAAATTCAACACCCTTCATGCTAAAAACTCTCAATAAACTAGCAATTCATGAAATTGTATCTCAAAATAATAAGAGCTATTTATGACAAACCCACAGCCAATATAATACTAAATGGGCAAAAACTGGAAGCATTCCCTTAGAAAACCAGCACAAGACAAGGATGCCCTCTCTCACCACTCCTACTCCACATGGTATTGGAATTTCTAACCAGGGCAATAAGGCAAGAGAAAGAAATAAAGAGCATTCAAATAGGAAAAAGGAAGTCAAATTGTCTCTGTTTGCAGATGACATGATTGTATATTTAGAAAATCCCATCATCTCAGTCCAAAATCTCCTTAAGCTTATAAGAAACTTCAGAAAGTCTTAGGATACAAAATCAATGTGCAAAAATGACAAACATTCTTATACAACAATAATAGACAAACAGAGAGCCAAATCATGAGTGAACTCCCATTCACAATTGCTAGAAAGAGAACAAAATACTGAGAAATAAAACTCACAAGGGATGTGAAGGACCTCTTCAAGGAGAACTACAAACCATTGATCAAGGAAATAAGGGATGACACAAACAAATGGAAAAACATTCCATGCTCATGGATAGGAAGAATCAATATCATGACAATGGTCATAATGCCCACTTTAATTTATAGATTCAATGCTATTCCAATCACGCTACCATTGACTTTCTTCACAGAATTAGAAAAACTATTTAAATCTCATATGAAACCAAAACAGAGCCCATATAATCCTAAGCAAAAAGATAATCCTAAGCAAAAAAACAAACAAAAAAAAACCCTGGAGGCCTCAAGCTACCTGACTTCAAACTATACTACAAGGCTACAGTAACCAAAACAGCATAGTACTGGAATCGAACAGAGGCTTCAGAAGTAATGCCACACATCTACAATCATCGGATCTATGAGAAACCTGACAAAAACAAGCAATGGGGAAAGGATTCCCTATTTAATAAATGGTGTTGGAAAAACTGGCTAGCCATTATGCAGAAAACAGAAACTGGACCCCTTCCTTGCACCTTATACAAAAATTAACTCCAGATGGATTAAAGACTTAAATATAAGACATAAAGCCATAAAAACTCTAAAAGAAAACCTAGGCAATACCATTCAGGACATAGGCATGAGCAAAGACTTCATGACTAAAATACCTAAAGCAATGGCAACAAAAGCCAAAACTGACAAATTGGATCTAATTAAACTAAAGAGCTTCTGCACAGCAAAAGAAACTATTACCAGAGTGAGCAGACAACCTATAGAATGGGAGAAAATTTTTCAATCTCTCCATCTGACAAAGGACTAATAACCAGAATCTGCAAGGAACTTAAACACATTTACAAGAAAAAAACAAACAACCACATCAAAATATAGATGGATATGAGCAGACACTTCTCAAAAAAAGACATTTATGCAGCCAAGAAACGTGAATAAAAGCTCATCATCACTGGTCATTAGAGAAATGCAAATGAAAACCACAATGAGATACCATCTCACGCCAGTTAGAATGGTGATCATTAAAAAGTCAGGAAACGACAGATGCTGCAAAGGATGGGAAGAAATAGGAACGCTTTTATGTTGTGTTGGTGGGAGTATAAATTAGTTCAACCATTGTGGAAGACAGTGTGACAATTCCTCAAGGATCTAGAACTAGAAATACCATTTGACCCAGTAATCCCATTACCGGTTATATACCCAAAGGATTATAAATCATTCTGCTGTAAAGATACATGCACACATATGTTTACTGCAGCACTATTCACAATAGCAAAGACTTGGAACCAACCCAAATGCCCATCAATGATAGACTGGATAAAGAAAATGTGGCACATATATAGCATGAAATACTATGCAGCCATAAAAATGATGTTCATGTCCTTTGCAGGGACATGAATGAAGCTGGAAACCATCATTCTCAGCAAACTAACACAGGGACAGAAAACCAAACACCACATATTCTCACTCAGAAGTGGGAGTTGAACAATGAAAACGTGGACACAGAGAGGGGAACATCACACATCAGCACCTATCAGGAGGTGGGGGACTTGGGGAGGGATAGCATTAGGAGAAATACATAATGCAGATGACGGGTTGATGGGTGCAGCAAACCACCATGGTATGTATACACCTGTGTAAAAAACCTGCATGTTCTGCACATGTATCCCAGAACTTCAAGTATAATAATAAAATTTTAAAAAACTTTCATCAGAAAATATGGTTTCTAGAAATCAAGAGAAAAGTGTCCATAGTACTTAGTGAAACTGATTTGGGAGCTAGAGCTCTATATTCAGCTAAGTAATCAACGCATTAAAGGAAAAAATAAAGACATTGTTTTTTATATGAATGGGCTTAGACAGTTTATATATAACACTCCTGTTACCTCACCATAACTGACATGACCGCAAAAACTGGGGAGGATATAAGGTTCTAGGAACACTGCATTTATTTTTTCAGTTGCAGTGATAGGAAGTGGCTAGATAACTACTAGGAAGTATGCTTAATTCTACTTATCTGGACTGGAGAAAGGACACAGAGGCTTAGGGTAAGTGGGGGGAAAGAAACTGTTTTCAGGAACAATGTGCTTTTCTTCTGTCCTGAGGATAGAGGAAGGCATAGTATATTAGAACAACAACAACAAAAAAAGGCAATTAGAGAATCTTTATAACACATATAAAAGTGTGGTCCCAAGGTAAGGTAAAATAAAATATAGCACATTTCCAGCAAAAGACGCAATCGGTTTAATCCTGGTTCTTTAATCCTATTGCTACATGGAATTGACTACTGACTGTTTTTCCCTATATGAGAAAATGTACATATAGATGTCATAAACCTTTCTTTGTCCTTCCCAAGACAGCTCAGCCAAATTTAGAATAGAATTTACATTCTTCTAGTTAAATATACATGAAGGAGGATTTTTATTATTTATAGAGTGTTCACTACAAGCTAGTAGCTGTTTTAATTATTCTCAGATGGCAAACCAATTGAAAAAGACACTCATTCAGTATTCATAATTGTTTTATTCATCTATTACATTTTCCTTTTATTGGAAGAAGACGCCTGATTAAACTAATTTACTTGTGTTTCTCAAAAAAATAGTTGAAGTGCATGTTTTTGTCCATATGCAAATGTAGTTAAATATAATTGTTTATGCATATAAATTACTAATAAATTTATTAAAAATAGTAAGACTACAAAGTATTATCTTAAATGTCAATATAGAATTTTCAGAAAATATTATGCCGTACTGTAGAGTATGTATAGATATATGGGTGGGTATGTGTGTGTGGATTCAAATATTATATATATATATATACGTGTGTGTATATATACATAACTTAAAGTTACCTTACGTTTAGAGATGTGTAATATTAGACATAATAAGAAAAATAATTCAAAGTAAACACTAGCTCTACTTATGTCAGGAAATTAAAATATATTGAATGTTTACATTTGTCAAAAATTATATACTATGTAGTAACGTAATAGAAAAAGCTTATAAAGACAATGTTATTGTGATGCATTATTTTTGTGAATATTTTCAGATTTAATTTTTAATATTAAATAATAGAAATGTGTCTACTTCTGTTACAGATAAGAAAACATAATCTGAAATAATACATTAATTTTAATGTAACATTATCACATCTCTTTCTTTGAAATGAAATGAATGTATATCATTAAATAGATACTTTTTTCATATGGGAAATTAATGTGACCAATTTAATATTTGTGCAATAAGATATTTCATTAGAAAAGAATCAGGCACTCTGAATTAATTAAGTAGGGAATACAGAAATCAGTGCTTTATCAAAATTGGGTATGTGACATTCCTAAACTTATGAAAATGAAATAGCGTTAGTCAATGGTTTGGCAAGTAGATGAATAAATCGCCTTTGGGCATGCATTATTTCAACCTCTAAATTTTATATTTCTGTGGTATGACTTTTTCTGCACTTTATTACAGAAACACATTTACACAGCAGTATGAACCACTCATAAAAGCAACACTTTTTTGCAGTTGAGTGCAGATAAAAACATATTCTGTTCCACTAATAGACATAACAGAACACATTTAATAAGTGGGATTGGCGATATTTTGAATATGGCAAATTTATAATTCAGATAAATTTAGAGAAACGGTCTTTAGAATAGGCTGTTTGCTAATTTGAACAGAATGCATAAGCATATTATAGCAAAGTATATAAGGCATACATTCCAAACACTTACTAGGCAATCTGCTCCAAAAACAACTATTATTATTTTTTATTAGGAAGATATTCTACATTCCCTAGATATACAAAGCATACTTATACTGTCATTTGATATATGTTTCCAATATAAATAATATGTGTATGTCTTTTAAACATTTAAATATTAAGCAATGTTAGTTTATTCCCCTTTCATTTTAAATGCGTTTGCAGATATGAGCCTTCTCTTACCTTTAGAGGGAATTTTAGGTGTTTTTGAGGTAGAATATTATATAAAAATTTAACTTATATTACTTAACTTTACAGCAAATATAAGAATGTATTAGGCTTTTTAATTTAAATGTAGTCAAGAGCCTATAAAACATTTATATCTGTTGGGGGACAAAGGAACGCCTTTTGTAAACAAAGTACATTGCAATATAAGCTTTTATTTGATTTTATTAGCCAGTGCTGGATATCAAAAAGATTTAGAACATTCACATTAACTGATGTTTTTGACATAAAGGAAAGTGAGAAGAATGCCATCTTCGGTGTTAGCGTATTTCTTTCTGCTTTTTGTGTAGGGAACCAGTCCTTTACCACCCTTTCCTTAATATTGGCAGCACTCACTCTCCTGTTACTTGGATTCTGTAAAAGCTATTTTTGAGATAAAACTTAGAACATACAATGCCTATTTGCCTCTGGGCCCTTTCAAGCATTTCAGCGGCTGTAAGAAAACAGCTCCCTGAATATCTCTGATGAAGCGGGGTCTTTTGCCAGATGCCATACCTGGTTGCCAAATGCGTATTCCCTCTTCTCCTTGCCTATCACCCTGCTCTGTTCCTGAGGCCAGGTTTAGGTGAACTCACCAGGTAGTGTAGGTGAATGTCCTCAGACATCTTGGTTTTAGCATTAAAAATGACTTTACATTTATTTTTGTGCATATTTAAAACTATTTTAGATTCATTGTTAGAAATGTAAATGTCTCTCTCCCATCAATAATTTTAATTTTTTTAATGGCATATAAGAAAACTTTTTGCAGAATTACAGTTCCAGCTTCATCAGTTGAGTGCATGTGGGAATACACTACATCCCTATAATAAAACTATGGAAGTAATATAAATTATATGCAGCATGTAAGTTATATGCCATATTGATATTATTATATTAATAAATAATTTATTAAAATAATGAAGATTTCTCTTGATAAAAAAGGTAACCATGAAAGTGGGGTGCAAACAGCAGAGAGCTATTTTTTAAATGAGACACCAGAATATCACCACACAACTAAATTTGCTGAAATATACTTGGAAATATATAGCTTAAGATACAGCAGGCAGAATATTTCCACAGAAGAAACCTATCTCACCATAACTGTTAAATAGATGAGGTAGATTACAAAGATCAAAATGAGACAACAAACCAAGGACTGATGCCCAAATAAACAGGCTTATATTCCGTTCTAAAAAAGAATTTATATTAGTAGTAGCATACTTTGTTTTATTGTACTTCATGTCATTGTGCTTTGCAGATAGTGCATTTTTTTTTCAAATTGGTGGTTTGTGGCAACTCTGCTTCCAGCAAGTCTATTGGATCCATTTTTTCAACACTGTGTGCTCACTTCATGTCTCTGTGTCACATTTTTTTCAAACTTTGTCATTATTATCACATATGTTATGATGATTTGTTATTGATCCTTGATGCAATTTTTGTAATTGTTTGGGGGTACCACAAACCCTGCCTAAATGGAACAGTAAACTTAATTTATACATTTTGTGGGTGTTCTTTTTTCTTTTTTTTTTTTGAGAGGATCTTGCCCTGTCGCTGAGGCTGGAGTGTGGTGGCAGGATCACTGCTGACTGAAGCCTCAACCTCCTGGGCCCAAGCAATTCTCCCACCTTAGTCTCTGGGGTAGCTGTGAGTACAGACACACTCCACCATATCCAGCTGATATTTAATGTTTTTGTAGAGACAGGGTCTCCCTATGTTGTCCAGAATGGTCTCAAACTTCAGGGCTCAAGAAATCCTCCTGCCTCAACCTCACAAAGTGCTGGGATTACAAGCATGAGCCACTGTGTCCGGCCTTGTGTTTGCTCTGACTGTTCCACCAACAGACTATGCCCTGTTTCTCTCCCTCTCCTTAAACCCACCTATTTCCTGAGACACAACCATACTGAAAGTAAGCCAATTAGTAACTCCACATGGCCTCTAAGTATTCAAGTGAAAGGAAGATTCACATGTCATACTTAAAATCAAAACCTGCAAATGATTAAACTCAATGAAGAAGGCATATTGAAAGCTGAGAAAGGCCAGAAACTAAGCCTCTTGGTTAGCCAGGTTGTGAATGCAAAGGACAAGTTCTTAAATGAAATGAAAATTGCTTCTCCAGTGAACATGTAACCGAGTATCCCAGCTTCAAAATGCATTTTACATCTTTTTTTTTTTTCCTTTCCTGCTTTCAGCTTTTCAAGGCTGAAAGTCTTTGTTTCTCCCTTTCCCACCAGGCACTTCCATGAACAGTGCTTCACTTATCTACTTACTTGTTTGCTTAGACATGTCAGGGGTCAGTAATGAAACAAAACAGAAAGAGAGATCCAGCTAAGGAATCTTCTGGCTTAGGGGGAGTTGTGAACACTTTCCTACCATTGCTGGGTGGAATTCAGGGTGACGCAAGCCCTATCTCTGGACAGGCGATCACTCAAGATATCCAGATACCCATGCAAATAAGACACACAGACCTGCACCCTCCTGCACCACCTCCACATATTTCCCGCACCTTTTGCTTAAACCCTTTCACTGAGTTCAAAAAGTTGAGATCGTCTCTTTAAGGCTTGAGCCTCAACATTCTTCCATCTTTAGCATTTGACCCATAAAGTTGCTTTGGTTTCACCACACCTAGCTTCTCATTTTTTCGGTTTCTGAGCAGCGAGTAGCCAGACTTGAGTCAGTTAGAAATTCATGAATGATAAAAAAGAAAAACCCTTGTTGCTGATATAAGAAAGTTTGAGTAGTCTGGATAGAAGATCAAACTGGCCACAACATTCCTTATACTGAGTCCTAGTTCATTGTGAGGCCCTAACTCTCCAATTCTATGAATTCTGAGAGAGGTTAGGAAGCTACCAAATAGAAGTCTGAAGCAAGCAGAAGTTGGCTCATGGTTTAAGAAAAGAAGTTAAGCCCATAGCATAAAAGTGCAAAGTGAAGCAGCAAGTGCTGATGGAGAAATCACAGCAATTGTCCAGAAGATCCAGTGAAGACAATTGATGAAGGGGACTACACGAAATAGCAGATTTTTGATGTAGACTGAAGAGCCTTTTATTGGAAAAAGATGACATCCAGGCTTTCACAGACAGTCAGTGCCGGGTTTCAAAGCTTCAAATGACAGGCTTACTCTCTTATTAAAAGCTAATGCAGCTGGTGACTTTATGTTGAAGCCAATGCTCATTTACCATTCTGAATATCTTAGTGCCCTTCATAATTATGCTAAACCTACCCTGTCTATGCTATATAAGCACAGAGCTTAGATGACAGCATATCCGTTTCCAGCATGGTTTACTGAATATTGTAATTTGAGAACTACTACTCAAAAAGAAATATTCCTTTTCAAAATATTACTGCTCACAGACAAAGCACCTGTCACCCAAAGCGCTGTTGGAGATGTACAAGAAGACTAATGTGGTTTTCATGCCTGCTGACGTAACACCTATTATACAGCCCATGGAAAAAGGAGTAATTTCTTTTTAGAAAATGTTTCTTTCTTTGTTTTTTTAAATGGACAGATTGTTGCTATGCTCATAAGGGGGTCTCAAACTCCTGGTCTAAAGCTATCCACCTGCTTCAGCCTCCCAAATTGCTGAGATTATAAGCATGAGCCACTGCACCTGACATCAGTATTTGTTTTATTGTGGTAGTCTAACGTAACCCTTGGTTTCTCAAAGTTATACTTCTATATCAGTATTCTCTTGGCAATAAAAGAGGAAATACTAGTGAAATAAGACCAAGAATTTATGAAAATTAAATCACAAGAAATGCCAGTATAGAGATGTTTATATTGAAAGTCAATGTATATTGTTTAAATAAAGGGAAACAAAATAGTCAGAAAATCATGCTAGGACTGTGATGTAGTTACTTATCAAAGATAAATCATGGATATTTTGATATTGCTAAATCCATAAGTATAAAATATGTGGCATAAGTCTGACGATTTGTTTTCTAGTTATAATATTAACTAATGAAGTTATTGTAACTATGTTAACTAATAAGTTTATTAACGAATGAAGTTAATAAAATAAAAAAGATAAATTCACTATGCTTCCTACTATACTCAGATACTATGCATTTATTAGAGGAAATAAGACTAAATATCTGAAACTAACAGCTATGCAAGTAAATTTACTCCATTATCATTACAACTTTATGCTTTTTTATCATTTTAAATATGTCATAAGCATTACTTATAGCTTTACTTCTTGTTTTAATTACATTGGTATTTTAAAATCCACCTATATGATATGCCAACTACAGTGACTTGCTGAGAAATACGAGCCAAATAAATTAAAAAAAAAAACAGCTGAGGATATCTGATAGAAAAAAAATAATTGAGAATATGTATTGTGTTTGTTTGCAGCACTTTTAGTATTACTATATATTTGTAATCAATTTCTAATATCTAGTTACTCATTTGTGGCAAATTTATTCTAGCAGTTTTTATGTTTTGATCTCCTGAAAATATCTTACTCTGATTTTATTTCCAGATGTGGATTTGTCTGCACATAAAATTCTAGTTTTATATATCAGTTCCCTGTCATCTCTTCTGATAGTTTAAAGATGCTACTCGATTTTATTACTACTTTTTGTTGTTTTATTGTTAACGGGATGTCTCATTATGGTCTAAAATGTATTTCAAAGGACACTATTATACATATGCAATTTTCTCACTATTCTTAATGTTGGCAGTTTAATGAAAATGTACTTTTATTTATATGCATATATTTCTTTAATTGTATTGCCCAAGCCTCCATGATCTAATTTTCTTAGGAGAGTTATGATTTCATTTCTCAAGAATTCTCATTCATTATCATTTTGAATATTATTTCTCTGCCACACTATTTTATTATCCAGGATAACCCATTACATTTTTATTGGCATCTTTCAATGTCGCCTCTTTATCTTAATTTATTTATCTTTTATGATTTCCCATTCTTTATCTCACTGTGTTGCCTTCAGCTGAAGGAGAGGCAAATCCTCAATACTAAATCCAAATTCACACATTTTGGATTATGATTAATGCAGAGTTTACTCAACTTGTAAGAGTTATTTTTAGAGTCTTGTATGTAAAGGGTCTCACTCAGCCATGTAACAGGTCACATTGATAACTGGTGTGCATCATATAAGTCCATGCTGACTGACAGTCCTTACTGTTCTTAAGAAAAGTATAATTGTATTAGTCACTTTTTACATTTCCTGAATTATGATTTTATGTTTCTGTGATGTAACTGCTCCTAAATATTGCCAGAGTAGAATTGGTCTGAATGCATAGAATGTATTCATTCCTTACCAAACCTTTTAGTTACCCTAAAATTAGATTATGTTTCTATTTATAGCACCATTACATGTCTCCATAGCTAATAAATTTGTTACTATATGTGGACTAAAATATTGCCATTGCTTCTAAAATTAAAAAAAAACTGTAAATCCATATCAGAATCACTAAAAATTCAGTGAAATTTTAATTTCTTTTCATACACATGGAATATGTCTCTTTAATACAAAATATTAATAAAAATAAAACTACATATGCCACTATATAAACATATATTCAAGTATTACACAGGTGCATCTACTGTCTATATTAATTATAGTAACAGTAATAATAATAGTATCTAACATGTATTGATATTTGAGTAGTAAGAGTTTAAGCACATCATGAGTATTTAATTTATTTCATGTCTTTTCAACATGACAATATGAACCCAAAAGGCAGCAATTAGTTCTGGGGCAAGAAGAAAGAAAAAGAATCTTGGCTATTTATAGTTTGTGGCCCTCCACAGGGCCACAGATCCTAAACAGATATATAGTGTAGATGAGGTACAAAAATGCCTAGAGAAGCTCCATGGTAGGACAATAAAGAATAAAAAAAAAAAAAGGTGGAGACAAACTGGTGTATTTACTTTCACAAAGAACCTGTGTTATAGGTAATATTAAACTGATTTATTTCAGACACAGATATACTGAGACTTTTGCCCAAAGTTATAAATATAGTCAAAGGTAAAACAAAATGTAAATACAAGTCTGTATTTGAGTCAATGTCTACAGAACTCTTAATCACTATTTATATTGCCTCTCTATACAAAAAAAATTACTCTATTTAAAGTATATTTTGTTCAAGATGCTATTTTTTTTACTAAAATAGATAATGTGTATCTCATGTAAAAATCTTCATTATTAAAAATTACTTACAAAAGGAACATCCTACTAAGATCATAAGCTAATTTGGAGACATGGATATTTAACAAGTAGCAACAAGACATGCATTTTATTTACTATATTATAATGTGTGTAAAAATACTGTTTAGTACTTATTTCCTGACAATATATAGAATTAACAGTGACCCCAGTTTGCAGAATAACTTTGAGTGTAAATATCATATTTCCTTGAAAACATAACCCTCATATTTCATATTTAACTGCCTCCACTCTCACATTTGATACTTTTTATACCGAGAAACCTGTATGGGCTTAAGCTAATATTTATATGTTACATGTTAAAAATAATCACTATTGTTTCTCATTCACAATTTATTATTGGATTTTTTTTTCCAGAAAATAGTTACGTTTTATTCACCTTTTCATGTAGACAGGAATCAAAGGTCATTAGTCTTTCAGTTGCAAAGTAAAAAATAAATTTTCATTAAATAAAGCAAAATTAAGTTAGCATCAACTTAATATAATACTCTCTTCCATCTCCATGAATAAATGATCTAAAATAATCAAAGACCAATTTGTTTTTAAAAATCAGATAACACAACATTTTACTTAATTAGAATACTATAAAAATAATGCACACTAGGTCTGAACAAAGGAAAGCAAAACACGTTTATATTTAAACACTTTAAATATCCTGAGGTCCATTTAAATTGTCTAAAAATAAATACAGAAAGGCCAGCAAATATTAGAAAAATAGTTTGAAGACCAAATGTTCAAGATCTAACATGAATGTCATAACTTGGGTTATTACAGTATAATTTTCTCATGTGATTTGCAATAATTAGGGTCATTTCTAGCTGGTGTCATTCATTGCTCTAAACCTGTAAAGCATCAGTTGGGTTTCTTTGTTTTTTAACTGAGGCTATACAACAAACCTAGCCATATCGTCAGCTGCCAAGATTAACAGATGAAAGACAGAGATCCAGAACACCTAACTGAAAGCAATTAAGATACCTCAGAAAGATAATGAGAACTGAAAAAATAATCTGTATTTTACATTTAGCTACATGATTTGTGCTAAATTTGGGAAGTTCATAAATAATTTTGTGCTGGTGTCTGTTTCTATAAAAAGAAAATCTAGTCAATATCTGACATACAAGCTTTAACCAGAGCAAGCATTAACATACTGAGTAACCATGGAAATGATATCACTTCTGTTATAAAATTATCTTGTGAAAATACAAAAGAGATTCAGAGCCCCAAATTAAATGGCTGTAGTTACATTTATAATTTCTTAGTCTTAAAAATGATTCTAAAATACATAAACTATATAATCCTTTTGCATCGCCTCTTATTGAAATTTGTTGATTTGACTATTAGAACATCTATAGGTCTCATACTGTATGTAAATGTTAAATACTATGTAAAACATCCAAGCACCACAAATGTTTCAGAAACATAAATAAACATATATATCTCTCCTAAATGTGTCATATGTACTGCTTTTATTAGTATGGGTAGCAACAAAGGCAGGCCATGTGAGGTAAGGATCTGGAGAGAAGAGAGACATTGAAATGAGCACTTCATTTGTTTCTGCTATTTTCTGATAATTTATAGGGTACAACCATAATCTGGATCTACTTGTGCTGGGCAGACTGACATTGGGGTCCCAGGCTACCATAATCTTGGAGAAGAAGAAACAATGAAAAGTAGCTCAGTATTATGCACACAATAAAGTGTGCTTTAGTTACATGTATTGAATTTGACAGAAAAAAAGAAGGGAAATGAAGAGTAAGCAACTATTTAAGAAGCTGAAAAGTCAGGCAGAGTATTTGACAGTCTCATAGGAATGCTGTAAAACCAAAACACTTGAATTCAAGGGCCAAGAAAGGGAAAACTTGGTAAGTATGCCAGGCATTCAGGTAAGTCTCTAAAAAGGTTATAATTTGTGGTCAGAGAAATCCTGGCCATAGACTAGCTTAGTCTTAATTAAGGTGATATGCCTGTAATCCATCTGCTCCTGAGGAGACAATTGAATCATTTCTGAATGAAAGCACCAACATTCAGAAACACTAGCATTCACATGCCCAAATCTAACACTTAAGGTTTTAATACCTGTTAAAAAATGAGATTAACTGATAAATAATCAAGAATCAAGAGAAAAACAGATATGCCAGGCTTGAAGTTATTAGGGAAAGGAAAAGTTTTAAAATAACTGTAAATAACTGTGAGAATGTGATAAAGAGACTAAGTGATGAAGAGCTTCAGTAGAGAATTGGAAATATTTAAAAAAATAAAAATGGAAATCATTGAATTAAAAATTCTGATAACTAAAACTAAGACTAAATATACAATGAATTGGACACAGCAAAACAACTTCACATTACAAGATATGCTAACATAAATTTGAAACAATCTGTGAACCTAAATGTAAAATGTTATTTTTTTAAATTAAGGTCTAGAAGAAAATGTAGGAAAATATTAGCATGACTGTGAGATACATAGGTACACAGAAATATTTTGATTTGAATAAAAAATGCACCATCCAGTGACTGTGTGGTACATGAGAACACGTTATACATTCCACTCAATTTCTCTGCAAACCTAAAACTGCTATGAAAATAGTAAAATGTAATAATTTAAAAAGGAATGAACACACAAAATACAAAAAATTGATATGTTCACTTTATTAATAGGATACTTTCGGTTCTCTAGTACTTAAAAGGCGCTATGAAAAAAAGTAAAGCAGCAAGCCACAGAATGGGAGATGACATGTTCAATGAATATATTAATAAATGAATCATACTGAAAATGAACATTCAAAGTATTGTTACATATGAAGTACTCAAAGAATAACAGCATAAATTTAAAATTGAACAGTAATCTTGAACAGATACTTCACAAAATAAAATAGTCCAATGGATAACAAGTTTATGTGAAGGCTCAACATCATTGGTCATTACAAAAATGGAAATTTAAGCAATGATGAGACACCACAAGTTCACAAGATAGCTAAATTTTCACAAACAAAAAAGTTGCAATACCAAGATACCAAGTGTTCTAGGGAGAGAAAACTGAAATTGTCATGTATTAGTAAATCAATAAAATTATTTTGCAAAATACATTGTGTCTATTAAGCCAGATAAATGCATGCATTTATCTTATGAAACAGCAATTAAAATCCTTGTTACGTGTCCACTGTGTGTGTACGTACGTGCGTGCGTGTATCCAAAATTGAAAGTAAACCAGAAGTCTCATTAATATGTAATAGATAAATATTGAAATAGTTTTTATATAGAGAATATAACAAATACAAATGATGGATGGATTTTAGAAACATAATAATACTGAATGACAGTAGTTGTATACACAAGAGTGTGTACGCATAAGTCCATCCTTGTAATGTTTGAAATCAGGCAAAAACAATCTGTGGTAATATTAATCAGAATAATGGTTATCTTTTGGAATGGTGATTTCTGACAAGGAAGAAAGTAAATAAAACCTCCTATTGTTATGCTAAGGTTCTATAGTTGATATTTCAATCTGGATTATGGTTAAAATTATGTACACTTTATATAATTTTATAAATGTATACACTTTATAATGTCATAAATAAAATATATATAAAATAATACTTATTTTAAATGTTCATACAATAAAGCTCTAGTTTCATAGTTTGCTCATTTAAATGATTCATAATGGAAAATATCCCTAGTATAGATATGTCAATAGCATAAACCATATTAAATAATATATAGTCCTCAATATTATACACACATTTATTCATGCTTACTAATATGATTTTTTAAGTAAAATATTCTATTAATACAACTTAAATGTTTATAATATTGTTATTTGTAGTTTAAGATTAACAAATTAAAAGTAAAATAGTATCTTTATGATCCTCAAAAAAAGGCATATAACCTATATTAGTATATATAATATCATTTTTTATTTCATAATTATGTAAGAGTTCCTGCTGACAGTCTGATGAATTCCCAGCTGCCCGTCAGCCTCAACTGCCAGTCATGTGAATGAGCTATCTTGGTCTTCTTGTTAAGTGAAATCTAAAAATGACTGAAGCTCCAGCTAATACCTGTTTCCAAAAACATGAGAAACTCTAATGACTAACTTTCAACCAAGACATTCTCTAAATCTTGACACACATTATAGACAGCAGAATAAAATGATTGTTTTAATTGACTAAATTTTTAGTCAATTTACCAGGAGACTACTTTATGTATATTGAGGAGGGAATGACTTGACCTATCGTGCTTAAAAAGATGGAGTGAGCCAGGTACGGTGGCTCATACTTGTAATGCCAGCATTTTGGGAGACCAGGGTGGGCTGATCACAAGGTCAGGAGTTGGAGACCAGCCTGGCCAATATAGTGAAACCCCATCTCTACTAAAAATACAAAAATTAGCTGGGCATGGAGGTGCAGGCCTGTAGTCCCAGCTACTGAACTTGGGAGGTTGAGGCAGAAGAATTGCTTGAACCCCGGAGGTGGAGGTTACAGTGAGCCAAGATCATGCCACTGCACTACAGCCTGGGTGACAAAGTGAGACTTCACAAAAAAAAAAAAAAAAAAAAAAAAAGATTGGAGTAGACAAGCAGAAAAGCAGTGCTGACTTATCTTTGTGTTCCTTTTCCAGATTATACAGGTAGTTCGCTAGTTTGCATGTCCAAATATCTTTAGAGGTAGATTGATCTTGAGACCGAGTTTTGCCAATAAAATGTAGTAAAAAGTGATGTAAGCCACTTCCTAATCAGCCTTCTAAATGCTTAGGCATCTAGTTGACAGTCCTAAGGGTCCCTAGCACAGGAAGTTTATTAAATAAAAAACAAACATGATCCTGAAATGATCTTGTCTACTAGAAACTGTATTGCCTTGAGGCATAAATGAGGAACAAACTTCTGTTTAATTGAACAACTGAGACCTTAGATTTATTTGCTACAGAAGCTAATGCTTTTCATTAAAGTAAGAATGTTTTTTTTTTCCTTTAGTTTGCCACTTCTGACCATAGAAAACATATTAATTTTAATGGGGGTCTTTAACAGCAATTTTAGATGAGTCTCCCTACAGTGGTATAAAAGTTCAATTGCCTTAAAACCACTTTTAAATGGTATGAGGTAATGCTTGAGAGTTATTTCAAATTATAGTATGATTCAAAGCTACATCATAAATAAAGCAAGACAATGATTGACGATTTTTCCAACTTGCAGTAACAAATCTCCAGCCTCTGTGTTTTGATGCTATTATCCAAAGAGAAGGAGGAAATGGTAAAGGCAGTATCTGCACATGCCCTTCTTGCACCCAAAATAGCGCTACATATCTCCAAAACATAATCAAAATGTTTATAGACAGACTAATGGGTCCCAAATCAGTCAAGTCCTGGTCTAAGTGGAAAAGCTTACTAAATCCAAATTAGCTCTGAGCATAGGAACATGTAAAGTTAGTTGTATTAAACTTTGAGAAGTAACAGAGGTAAAAAGATATAGAAAATAAGTGGCTGTACCATGCTATTTTATCATTCAAAAAAATTTAAGCTCGGAGTGATTCTTATGTACCTGAAGAAATTAAAAATTGTATTAGAAGCTTTCCACAATAGTTTATTATGGAAATATGGTGCTCCATTAATAAATATCACATGATGAATATAACTTTATGTCTTACTTCATTTGGGTTGCTATAACAAAAGGCCATAGACTGTGTCCTAAAAGCGGATATTTATTTATCAGTTTTGGAAGATGAGGATCGGGAATCCAAGACCAAAGTGCCAGCAGAGTTGCTTATTGATGAGGGCTCCATTCCTGACTTGCAGACTGCTGCTTTGTTACTGTGTGCTTACATGATCTCTTCTTAGTGTACTCTCAAAGAGATCTCAAATAGACCTGGTGTTGCTTCTTCTTAAAAGGACACTAATCCCACTATAGAGGCTCTACTCTCATGACCTCATCTAAGCCTACTTACCTCTAGAAGGCCCCACCTCCTTTCTTTTGCTGCTGTGCCATCATCAGCAACATCAGCTTTCATTCATGCTTACACCCTGAAGTCTAAGATGACATTACCTGCCATTGTGTCTATATTAGAGCCAGCTTCCACAGAATAAATGAAGAACTAGGGCATGTTGTTGTCAATTCAAGAATACAATTTAGTACTTCCAAATTTATATCTGTTTATAATCCACTGGCCAGAAACTAGTAATGTGGCTACAGCTACTTAAACAACACCACCACAAATTAAAAATCTAGTCTTTAGCTAGTAGCTAACACTTTAATCATTAGAAAAACACAGGAGAAAATATATTGGAAGGAAAATTAGGAAATCTTGGCACAGTTCTTCCTACTGTTAATCAAATATCTGAAGGTGTTCTCCTTCCTAAATACAGAACAAATTTATCTCTGAA
Source organism: Cebus imitator (assembly GCF_001604975.1). Lineage (NCBI taxonomy): Eukaryota > Metazoa > Chordata > Mammalia > Primates > Cebidae > Cebus > Cebus imitator. Next base: position 2,711,799 of record NW_016107499.1, on the reverse strand, counting down.
TAAGAAAACAACTCAAAGTATCAAGTTACCTTTTTCCATGTGGAATTAGGGAGCTGGAAATGAAAAATCAAATGAAAAAGTTTCTACACAGAAAATGGGAACAAATGGGGGCATGCAGACACCAGTAGTCCATGGCATCTGTCAAATTCCTTGGCTATAATTCTGAACAGCCCTGCCCTGAATAAACAGTTCCTTATTGAGCCCAGTTGACTGCTCATTGTATCCTTGATGGGAGAATTTCATTTTTCATTTTATCACAGGGTACCTAATGGAGGTTCTTTCTCTTTCTGTTATCTTCTGCTCTCACATACATAGTAGGCAAAAAACAGAATCCTCTCCTTAAGGTTATATATCATTTGCAACCTACTTACTGACAGTAGTGTTTCAAGGAAATAACTGGTTTCCTCGGTAATAAAATTTTCTCTAAAACTTAGGAAATGATTGGTCCATTTACTTCCGGTCAGTTACATGTGAAAATAACTCCAATTGAAGAGCTAATCAAGATAGCATTCGCTAGTTTTATATTTAGCCCACCTTCTCCCATTATTCATTAATTAGTTTCATAATGGCTTTTTGGTGCCAAATAGAACAATTTCCTGAGTTGGAAAGGAACATAATTTATCTGGTTTGGCTCTACTTTTCTGGGTTAAATACTTGACCAAAGTCTACCTCTTTAGATCTACTTTACTTAGGAAGGATCTAAAGGCCTTTAAAGGATCTACTTTATTTTAGGAAGATACTGGTAAATGCACAAGAAGCTGATAACACCCTCAAGTGGTTAGGAATTTGTCTAACAGGTGCTCTAAAGATACAAGCTCTGTGAGTGTCAGAATCTGAGGTTTCCTTCTACTCATCTCTTTCAGCATGAGAACAGCAAGTTTAAAATGAAAACATTATTACCTACGTGTAGATTATATTTCCCAGCCTCACTTGCAGCAGACACAGCCCAGTGAATAAATTCTGTCCAATGATGTTAGTTAATGAGATTTAGGCAAACTTTGGATCATGTAAAATAGATAAAAAAACAAAACAAAAAAAGCCCTTGTCACAGATATGTTGGTAAATTAGCATTAAGTATTCTGTATATCATATCATTTCTTTGATTAGAAGTGCTGGAGAGTAAATATGTCAGCTATGTAGGCCATATGACCACTGTCACAACTCAAATCTGCCATTGTAGCACAAAAATGGGCATAGGCAATACATAAAGAAATAGACAATGCATGAAGACATTTGTATAACTGCTTTTCAATAAAACTTTATTGACAGAGAGAAACAGCAGGTAGTATTTAGCTCATGAGCTGGTTTGCCAACCTTTGCTTTAGAGAATGCAAGTGCAAGATCGTGGAGAAAACTTGAATGTCAGGATGACCTTGTAAAGCAGAACTTCTCCTCCAGACGACACAATTCAACTCAAGACAGTTATAGAAGAGGGAAAATTAAGCTTTCATATTTTTAAACCATTTCATTTTGAAGTCTCTTGGTAACAGCATTTTAGCCTCTTCAGATCTCATTACACCTCTTCTATTTAGAAAATTATAAAATTTTAAAGGCACTTTTCCATTATTCTTTAAATATTCTTTCTCTCAACCTATTCATTGCTCAATGTCTCCCTCATGGTTATAACTACTTTTGTTCAAAACTCTTTTATAGAAATTATTATGTTGTCTTATAATTTTGTAGTTTTTATTAATACAGTCATCCCCCAGAATACACTGGGGATTGGTTCCCAGGACCCCTCGGTACACCCAAATCCACAGTCAACCCTGTGGAACTCATGTATAGGAAACATTGGCCCTCCATATACACGAGTTTTACATCCACAGATACAGGAGTTTTTATTCAAGTTTGGTTGTAATACAGTACAAGTGGATTCCCACCATCCAAACCTGTGTTGCTCATGAGTCAGCTATAAGTACAAGTCAAGTTCATATAAGCTTTAAATTATTTACCCATGTATTTCAAGTTCCATCACATTTGCTAACATTTAACCTGGACTTTTTGTCAATATTCTGATTCCATAGACTTTTATACAACAGATAAATAATTCTTTGTAATCAGGCAATACATCCAACAGAAAACTAGCCTATTTTCTGTGACCCAGATTCTGGGTAACTATAAATATCGGTATAGTTAGAAGCATTTGTTTTCTTAAGCAAATAGACGGTATATAATCATTCCCTAATAAAATGATAAGTATTTAATATTTAATTTTCATTGCTATCAAACCATAGGTATATATTTATCTTCCTACAATACAAAAGAAATTCTAACTAAACCTTCTGTAACCATGAACAAGTGCAAAGGCCAGTCATCCGTAAGAAACACTGGAGCAGCCAAGAGTTTACATTTGTCATGGGTCATTTTAACTAGACTGAATGTTTCTAATCAATTAAATGGAATTACATATACATTAATCAGAAATAAAAATATAGTAGTATCATACTCATTAATTTCCAAAACTCAATACCACTATCTTCAAACTAGGTACGAAAACTAAATATAAAAAAGATGCAATTAAGCAATTCTGGCAAATTATATACAGAGTCTCACTGTGTTGCCCAGGCTGGAGTGTAGTGGTATAATCTCAGCTTACTACAACCTCCACCTCTTGGGTTCAAGCAATTCTCCTGCCTCAACCCTCCAACAGCTGGAATTACAGGTAGGCACCACCACACCTGGCTAATTTTTGTATTTTTATTAGAGATGAAGTTTCACCATGTTGGCCAGGATGGTCTCAAACTCTTGACCTCAAGTGGTCCTCCTACCTTGGCCTCCCAAAGTGCTGGGATTACAGGCATGAGCCACTGCACCAGGCCTCTATGTATATTTTTGAGTTTGTCTATAGGACACCTCAGGGAATATTCTAATCTTTTCTGTAAATGGATTACCAGGCCAACCAGCTACTGCAATTAACCAGAACAATATGTCACCTCTGGTTTGACTGTGAGGCTCATCCCAGGACAATTTCCCTGCTTGATGAATGACTCAGAAAAACAACAGCAGAGAAGGAATCTTATTGGCATTAGCACCATCACAGAATTGTTTTTCTCTGTTGTTTATTCCTCATTTTTTGGCATCTCAATATCAGTATCAGTATCTAGATACCAGGTGCATATAAAGTAGCAATTTATAGATTTTTAGAAGCCTGGATCAAAACAGTATGTTTACATATTTTAAAAAAGAATGATGTATAGGATTTTATTTGTATCATATTATCATTGGAAAACTAGTTTGAAATAAATATTCAAATACTAATTTAATATTATCAATATATTTTAGGGTGGAAAACTCAGAGTAAGAAGTTACAAAATTAGTAAGTAATTCAAGCATTAATATTGTTATGGTAATTAATAGAAAATCAGATTTCAGATAGAAATTGGGACAGGAAGTATACATTTACAACCAGAAATAGATGTAATGATCTTTATACCTAGATTGGTTCTGCATCATATCTGAAAATAATCATGAATATCACATTATGGATTTTCAAATAAATTAATTCATGAGTTTTCTATTTGATCAATCAAATACAGAAAGTTTTAACCATGTATTTTAATTTAAAAATTAAATAAAACATGTAATTCAGTGATAAAATATATTATTCTGGAAATATAATACTATATTTGACTTTGTCTAATTTTGTATTCCTTAAGAAATCCCTTATATCTATAATCATATTCACTTTGTATTATGATTTTATTTATTATGCTTATAAATATCATTACTACCATTAGAACACCTATGTGTCACTGTATACAAAAATTGAGAGATATTAACACATGTCCACTTGCACTCCTGCACCTGTTCATCTGTGTGCTCCCCATCCTGTAACAGGTTTGAGCAGTGGCAGTGACCTAACAGATGAGCCACACCCCTGTCTCATGTCCTGTGAGAGAAGTCAGGAAACTTCCCTTTCAATGCTGACTTACACAGTGAACACTATTGGACCTATTATGTGTATTTCCAAGCATTGATTAGTCAGGATAACTTTTTGGGTAAGCAATATTAATTCTAACTGAAACTGGCTTTAATAAATGAAACAATTATCTTACTAAACTGGAAGTCTAAAAGATGGACAATGGTTAAACCAGAATACATGTGCCTCTTGGCCCAATGAGAGTTGCAAGGATAAATCCATGTGTTGAGAAGTGCAGAATTTCAATGAAATCACCAAATTGGTCACCTCTTCAATTTGCCATCCTAAACATTAGGCATTTAACCAAGGCTTCACAGATTTAAAAAAAAAAAAAAAAAAAAGGCTCCACAAACAAAGACAACAACAACAATAACAAACACTAAAGAAACAACAACAACAACAACAAAAACTAAAGAAAAAATTCTTTTGTGCTCATTGATTAGAAAGATTGTAATGGGAAGAACCATTTGCTGGTAGAAATCACCCATGGGAGAGGATTTGAGACTCATGTGGTTTCAGAAGTAGTGGGAGAAAACCTACAAGAAACCCCTTACCGAGTGTCAGCAGTGTGGAGTGTGGAACCCGTACCAAGCCACTGTGGTGGCAGGTTTTTTACATCCACTAGGAGAAAGGGTACCTTATATGGTGCTCTTGGTTGCAGTGCTTCAAAACCTGAGTCCATGTCATCAAATACTCCGGGATATTCTAGGGCTAATAACTTCTAATGAATTATTATTCTACTTAAATCAGATAAAATTTTAGACTATTGACTTATATAGACTGAAAAACTGTTTCTTTAGACTGATAAGAATAAATTATATGTTTGAATCGCCACACCAATTATTGTTCTAAATGGTAAACCATGTATTAACAGTAATTTGCTTATTTAAAAAGCTTTAGATATTATGGAAATGATAATATAATTTCCTGCCAAGTCACATAAGAGTGACTAGCTCAAGATAAGCTATATTTTAGAAACAAAGGAGAATTAAGGTATATTTGAAAATAATAAAAAAGGGAACAATTATAAATGAGATACTGCAAGAATTAAACAGAATAAAAAAGTCTTGTTTTATGAGCTATCCCTGATTCCTTAGAATAGAACCACATATATAGTTTTAAATATACTTAAAAGTGTTAATTTACCTTGCCATTTTCCTCTTTATAATGAGACTTAAAATTCTCAGGGCTATTGATAAAATTCATGAAAAATCATTTTACATGTAATTTTCATGATTAATATGTGGATAATAATGATGGTAGTGATTAGGATAGGAAAAAGAGGAAAAGAAAGACTTAAAACTTCATTTTAAAAACTTTGTTTTTTTT